>NC_090224.1:25363514-25663514 GCF_024489055.1 Chanodichthys erythropterus | reverse complement strand
TGACGCTCTCGGCAGGCGGTGGTGTGAACGCACAGTAACGGTAGGTGTCCACTGGCTCGGGGTGGGCGGAGCAGAGCGTTTTCAATTCATTCCTATGGAAGTCGAGCTTCACAATCCCACAATGCACCTCGTGAACGTGAACCTCGACTTCCATAGGAATTAATTGAAAACGCTCTGCTCGGCCCGCCCCACGCCAGTGGACAGCTACCGTAACGTGCGTTCACACCGCTGCCGGCGAGAGCGTCAAAGTCGAGCTTCACAAGCCGAGGGTCAAAGTAAATGACAAGTTGCAGCAACCAATTGGAATCCTCTCAAGCAAGGACCTCTACATTCCAACTGGTTTCCGCCAAACCGCGTCATAGCTCATTACCATAAAGTTGACCTGACCTCAACTCTCCTCGACGTTCCGCGCCACTCTCGCTGGAGCTCGGTGCCAGCTCACATTGAAAATTAATTACTTACTGTCACTTTGATGCTCTCGCCAGTGGCGGTGTGAACGCACGGTTAGGCT
The DNA here is from genome assembly GCF_024489055.1 of Chanodichthys erythropterus. Classification (NCBI taxonomy): domain Eukaryota; kingdom Metazoa; phylum Chordata; class Actinopteri; order Cypriniformes; family Xenocyprididae; genus Chanodichthys; species Chanodichthys erythropterus. The sequence continues at coordinate 25,663,003 of NC_090224.1, read as the reverse complement.
TGTAGTTTTTGCTGTGGAATGAGAAATGTGAAATTTCACTGGTATCTACAATTTTGGTAGCTTATTTATTAGAATATAGTGTTACTTGGGTCAAAACAATGAAAATAATTATTACACATGATATTCTTTCACGGTCTTTGGACTGCGTGATTTTTTTCCCAAATGGTTCAGCAGTGGCCATGTGAATAGTTTGAACTGATGCCAGACACAGATTCTTAATCACAGAGCACAATTGAATGATTTGCATTCCATTAGCTGTTAATTTTTAATTTTATTGTCGAAATAGATTGTGGCAAGGGGGGCGTGGTTCAGCGAGGTCTGCAGCGGGAGAGAGCATCGGGATATCTTTGGTGAGTGAGCGGGTTAAATGTAAATCACGAACACCTGTTTCTCATTTCAGTAATTGGCGTGGAGACAGGTTAAAACGCCGCGAGAAGCAGGAGTCGGTGAGAGAGAGGGGAACTGCTGACTGAGCCGCTGGTGCACGACAACACTGCTGGAGTGAAGCCCATTGTGGATTGTATATGCCGAGACTGGAGTGAAGCCCTTTGTGGATTATTTTGTTTTACTGTTTTTGTTGGACGTTTGAATTTATTGAAATAAAAGCTCAAAAGTCAGCAGTTGAACTCAGACCCTGTCCCCTTCCTTCCTACACCTAAGAACACTGTTAATACTACACTGGTGCCGAAACCCGGGAAGGAAGCTGGGTGGCCGCTGCCATGCAAACTTCGTCCTCCACCCCATTTGCGGAACTCATCGCATCCCTCGCGGTCCTACATCAGGAACAACATCAAGCCCTGCTGGACCTGCGGACCGACCAAGAGTGGCGGTTCCAAGCCATCGTGCAGGCCCAGCAGGAGGACCGCGAGAGGTTCCGGAGCTGGATTGACCGGGAGGTTCAGCAATAAGCCTGTTGGCGTTGCGGGGACCAGGAGCACTTCGTGGACAGGTGTCCAGTCATGGAGGTTGGGACGTTGATCCGGATCCCGGACGACCCGCAGGCTGCCCCCGGTCAAGCTGGCGGGTACCAAATACCTGTGAGTGTCAAGGGGGGTACCTATCAGGCTTTGGTGGACTCAGGATGTAACCAAACCTCTTTGCATCAAATCCTGATTTCGTCCGGGGCATTGGATGCAGGCCGCTTGGTTAAGGAGAGGTGTGTGCACGGGGATGTGGTGAAATATCCGTTAGTGCCCGTCATTATTCAATTTAGGGGTCAAAAGCATAGTGTGGAGGTGGCAGTTAATCCGCACCTCCGGCATCCGATAATTTTGGGTACGAATTGGCCTGCATTTAATAAATTATTGGGGTGCTTTTGCTCGGATGCCTCTTGGGGGGAAAACCAGTGAGACCAGTGAGTTCAGCTTCTGGGGAACAGAGCAAAATTGGAAGACTTATTCTTTCGGATCGCGATGACTTTCCCCTGGAGCAGTGAAATGCTTTTCCACGCGGCTCATTCTAATCCGATGGCTAGGACAAACGGCAACACTAAATCGCCTCATGACCCAATTCTTTTGGCCGGGCATTCACGAGAATGTGCGCAGTTGGTGCGCGTCTTGTCGGGAATGTCAGTTGGTTAACCCACCGGCCACCCCAAAAGTGCCATTGCGCCCCCTCCCATTAATGCAGGTCCCCTTCGAAAGAATTGGTATGGACCTCATCAGGCCATTAGAGCGATCAGCAAGAGGGCATCGCTTTGCATTAGTCATTGTGGATTATGCAACGCGATATCCTGAAGCAGTGCCGCTCCGCAACATTTGCGCTAAGAGTGTTGCGGATGCACTGTTTCGTTTAATCTACCGAGTGGGGATTCCGAAAGAAATCCTCACTGATCAAGGCACGGCGTTTATGTCACGCACGTTACGCCAACTTTACGAATTGTTGGGCATTAAATCCGTTCGTACCAGCGTCTTTCACTCACAAACGGACGGGCTGGTCGAACGGTTTAATCGCACGCTTAAATCCATGATTCGTAAATTCGTTCAAGAGGACGCCAAAAATTGGGATAAGTGGTTGGAACCTCTGTTATTTGCAGTGCAAGAGGTCCAGCAAGCCTCCACGAGGTTTTCCCCCTTCGAGCTTCTCTTTGGACGCCAGCCCCGGGGGGTATTAGATGTCCTAAGGGAAACTTGGGAGGACGGACCATCTCAGGCCAAAAATGAAATTCAGTATGTGCTGGACTTGAGAACAAAACTCCACACGTTGGGGCGGCTGTCTATGGAGAATTTGTTACAAGACCAGCACAGACAGAGCCAGCTGTATGACAGAGGAACTAACTTATGCAAATTTTCACCGGGAGATAAAGTACTTGTTTTGCTTCCCACTTCAAGCTCGAGATTACTTGCAAAGTGGCAAGGACCATTTGTGGTTACACGCCAAGTGGGTGAGCTCGATTATGAAGTTGTGCGTTCCGATAGGAGGGGAGCACATCAGATTTACCACCTCAATCTCCTTAACACTCTGAGGTCTGAAAACGCGCCGGCGCGTTTTGCAGGTTTTTTTTCACATTGCAGCAAAACAGACTTAAAATACTCCGTCATTTTTTGTCATAGAGACATAAGTAATATATCAATTGAAACTATAGAATATCTTCTTTTATTTGTATACACTCAGAGTAAAAACTAAATGTTGTGCTTTTTGTAAAATAAAGAAAACTAACATGATGCGTGATTTCTCCTCTCCCTCTGAACGAACTCCAATCTGATAGTTCTCAGAAAATTAACTGTAACTTAGTGAATACTAATCACAGAAAAATTACACTTATGTCTAAAAAAACGTTAAGATGTCAGGTTTTAAATCATGTAAGTCAAATGGAAAACAAACCTTCTGTGTTTATGTAATCTGTATGAAAAGAGAGCCATGTCAGAAGTCCGTGATTCAGCTCATTATCCGCTAATGCGGCCACGCCCACGGAGCCAGCGCTATTCAGACGCAAATTCAGAGGCAATACATGCATTCATCATCTCAATCGTGTATTTATTGTCTTGAAAAGTGTTTATCTGGATGTAAAAGTCATGGTTAGCGAGCTCTAGAAGACATGCAGTTAGTTCCTGTTTACTTTTCTTCTATAGATGAATTTTAGATGAGTTTTTGTTTCTTTAGCGCCCTCCTGCTGCTGTATTAATTGGAAACTCCATTCATGGAATAGCCTCTTCTTCTTTTAGATGAATTTGTGGACTAAAAAAGCACAGAGCGCCCTCCGACTTCAAGGATGAATTGAAAACACCAGCGCTCATAGTAATGACAGTGAATATTAAATAAAAATAACTCCTCTGTATAGAAAATTGACATAAACATATGAGAATCCAATATTTCTCCAAATGTGCATGCTTTTAAACTAAAAGCCTATATTCAGACTCTTTGCATCACAGAAATACATTATATTTTAAAGTATAATATAAAACCATTACTTTATATTGTAATAATATTTTTCTGTATGTTTAATATCTCATGATGAGCTTGAGACATCACAGAAGATTTTTTTCACAGCCTACCTGACTGAAATGCCTCATTAATATGCAAGTCATTTCAACTCATTACTATCCAATTCTTTTGTCTTCTCAGGTGAGAATGGCAGCTTTTCAGTGGTGATTCACGCCTCCTCGCATACTGTGTTTCTTGGCAAAAAGTGTCTTACAAAAACTAAATCAATATATTGTTTTATATGAAGGAATAGGCAGCATAATGTTTACATAATTTTGAAGCAGAAACTCTAGTCTACAACCTCCAATACCCAGAAGTCTTGTAAACACAGATTTACTATACTTTTTTTGGCCTTATTTCAGTAACTTAAGTTTTTTGTTTTTTCAATAACCACGCATAAATGTTATTCCTTCAAAAACACAAACATGTACATACATGTTCCTCACATATTATTGTAGCCTAGTTTGTGCTGAATACAGTGTAATGACACTTTTGTCATTAATATGTTTATGAACAACTGAAAAAAGCACAAATGTCAGGGCATGTCAAAACTTCTCCAAGCCCCAAATCAGCCTCAGACTCCAGAGGGTTAAAAAATGTAATGAGGCGGAATCAGTGATGCTGGCGACGGTTATTAGTGGAGAGGATGATCTCGGGCCAGAGGTTAATATCAAAAAACAGTCCCTCGCTCTGGCCCCTGGGGGAGATCACCTCTCGCCCTCACAGCTCACTGATTTATCTAAGTTACAAGCAGAATTTGCAGACGTGTTTTCTCCCCTACCGGGCCGTAAAAACCTCATTCAGCACCACAATTGCTGCAGGCCGGACGGCTCCCCGGCCTAAGACGGGCGGTGGGGGTAAGTGGTGAGGGGGGCGTGGTTCAGCGAGGTCTGCAGCGGGAGAGAGCATTGGGAAATTTTTGGTGAGTGAGCGGGTTAAATGTAAATCACGAACACCTGTTTCTCATTTCAGTAATTGGCGCGGAGACAGGTTAAAATGCCGCGAGAAGCAGGAGTCGGTGAGAGAGAGGGGAACTGCTGACTGAGCCGCTGGTGCAGGGGCGTAAATCGCGGGGGGAACGGGGGGGACATGACCCCCCCATCTGAGTGCTGTCCCCCCCAAAAAATATAATTAAAAACCACTCTAAGTATTGTAAATAAATGATATATCCTTAAAATAATTGTGTAAGAAGTAAAGCAATACAAACGCAAACAGGCGTTTTAAGTTTAGAAACATTTTGAGTCACCTCTCCCTTGCCTCACAGTGGTTTGGTCCACCGCGCACGTCACACTCGTGCGTGTAGAAATCCGGCGGCGCCGGCGGGAGAGAAGACAGACGGTAGTTGAGAGGAGCTCTAGTAAGTAGTCTGTTTAGGCTATTTTATTCAAAAACATCGGATGAAGTGGTTATTTTTGCTTTAATGCTGCCGACGCTGAGTAATTAGTCATAAAAAAAAAAGCAAGATGATAACATGATTTTTTTTTCCGTGAGTCCGCTATTTTAGCAATTATAATGTTACCTAGCGTGTTTGGTAGCTTGTTTACAATTGCTTGTTGGATACTATGTCACCCACACCAACAACAATTAACAGGTTTCAGGCTTTCGAGGAGTGCACATGTGTATGCAAAGCCTACAAAATCTTATCAACTGACAAACTAAAAATAAGTCGACAGAGCCCTCTGCTATGAACACTAAAATGCAGATCAAAATCATTCTAGATGTTGGCAGTGTGCAAAGCTACATCTGATAACAAAGTCTTTCTGTAGGCCTAAAGGAGAGCATATCAATACAAAATACAGGGTATTGATATTTACCCCAAGGGCATTTTTTCCCCTAATCTTATTACATGCTTCATCTTTTCTTTCTTTCTTTCTTTTTTTTTTTTTTTTTTACATTTGATCAATAAATTCAATAAGAAAAATAAAGCAGGACTGTTATGAATCAAATAATTTACACTGAAAAATTACAACTGCATTAAATAATGTTATGATATTCTTTAAATATTTTTGAATATACAAATAAGAAATGTTGGGAAAATTTAAACATGAAACTGAACTGGCAGTAGGTGGTGGCAAGTGACTGTCCTAGTCATTCATTCAAACGACTGATTCATTCAAGAATGAGGCAGGTGTTTTGGAATAGGCTATTACTGATTCTTGACTCAACCGATTCGTTCAAAACGCTGAATCATTCATTAATAAAATATTTATTATTATATATTTATATTATCCATTATCAATCGCCACTTACACTAAATGTAATAGAATCATGCTTGCGTTTTGGTGATTCCCTAATTAGGGGCCAAGCCCCGAAGGGGCTGTAGCCCCTATTGTAATTGTACGTTTTCCCTTTTATTAGGGGCCAAGCCCCGAAGGGGCTGTAGCCCCTATTGTAATTGTACGTTTTCCCTTTTATTATTATTATTCTTCCTCCCGAATGGGAGTCTATGGCAGCCCTATCAACGGAACATGAGAAAATGATGAAATTTGGCACACTTGTAGTGATGGTCATGTCTAGAAATCTGACCAATTTTGGAGTCTCTAGGACCAACTCTATAGCGCCACCACCAGTTCAAAAATTCAACATTCTAAAGTTTATAACTTTTGAACCATTTGCTCTAGAAAAATACAATTTAGTACATCTGATTTGTCTCTTCATGCTGATTCTATTAAAATTCTTACATTAAGTCTCCGCCCATTACAGTAGCGGCCATTTTGAAAAGTACAGTATTCCGTTTTTTCGCTACTCCTCCTTCAAAATTTGTCCAATTTTGTCCAAACTTTGATCAGGTGATCTTTGGTCTGAGCCGCACAGAAATGACTGAACAGATTTTTTTATTCATCTTTGTTCAAAAGTTATGATGTCACGAAGTTAACGAGGTTGACCCAAAATTGCTATAGAGGCTGTATCTCGGCCAAACTTTGAGCAATCAAAACTAAAATTGGTACACTTGATCAAGACCATGATCTGAGGTTCCATGCCAAATTTGGGAACAGCGCCACCTACAGGTCATGAGATCTGAAAAATGGCTATTTTGGCCAATAACTTTTGAACACTTTATTAGAAAATCGAGATCTTGGTGTCTATGGATTCCCTGTGCCATGCCGAATCCGAGGATATCGAATTCGTCAACATCGGATGAACCACGTGTCCGCCATTTTGAATTTTGTCATAAATTGCAATAACTTTTAAACAATTTGACATATCTTCACACAAATTGGTATGTATGACCTTTAGAAGGTCCTGAAGGTACCTGAGAAGTTTCAACACAGCGCCACCTACTGTTCCACAGATGTAATGATTATTGCAAAACCACTTTGCAAAACTTTTGAAAACACTTTCTAAAATGTGTATGCTTTATGTCATTTTATTCCCTGGCTTATGCCGATTCCGACGATGTGTCATTTGTCATTTTCCTTAAATGTACCTGTCCGCCATATTGAAATAAATGGAAAACAGTTTTTTCGCTACTCCTCCTACAATTTTTGTCCAATTTTGTCCAAAATCAGCTCAGGTGATCTTTGGACCGAGCCGCACAGAAATGACTGAATGAATTTTTGATATTCGCTACCATTCCCAAGATATTCATCTCTGAATGTGACCTTGCTTGTGTTTGTTGTCTTATGCTAGTTAGCTTAGCATGCTAATTGCTTAGCATGCTAACCAGTTGTCATTCTCTTTAATGTGGCTCTTCAGTTATCAAGTTAACCATGAGCTTCATTAGCATTAAGTTAGCTTAGCATGCTAATATGGATAGCATGCTAAGTAATGCTTTTTTGTGAATTCTTTGTTAGACTAAAAGGTTTCTTCCACAGTCTGTTGAATGTGCATCCTCAAGTAGCTCAATGTGTAAAGCCAGTTATCTGAAGAGCCCTGTATCCGAAGTTAGTGGGTTTGAATCCCAGGTGGAGAGGTTTTATAAAATAGTGTGTTTTGATTCCTTTACTGCCTCTTGGATTAGAAATAAATGCTTTTTGTTTCATGCTGTGTTCATTTTCATCTAAGCTTATGTACATTCTGAGTTCATTCTTGCCCGTAATTCTGAACCAGCTGTTTCATGTTTGTTCATTTTCTGCTGTTTTTCCTCTTCCTGCTCTGTATTGCACTACAGCATGATGAGCTGCAGAATGATCTAAAGTGCAGCTTTATAAGAATTCTTCATTTTGAGTTCATTTTCACATGAACTAATAAACTTCGGCAGGTGTGGAAACATTCACTTGCACAGTAGTGCAATGAGATGAGAAATGGACCTTGGACCCGGAGGTCGTGGATTCGAATCTTGTGTGGGGTTCCTTTATACAATTGTGTGTAATGAGTCATTTTGATACCTTTTTTATCCAAATAAGGATTGTGCTAATCTTTATTCCTCTTCAATGAGATACAAGTATTTTAGTTCATTCCGTGTTCGTTCTCTGAACTTCTATTGATTTTCATTTCATTTCCACCTGTCCTTCTGAACCAGATGTTTTGCATGTACATTCAATTTCTGCTGTTTTTGCTCTTCCTGCTCCGTATTGCGCTACTGCCCCTACTGGGGCTTGGCCCCGAATTGCTGCTTGCAGCTATATTTATTTTTGTTATTGTTGTTTTAATCAGGACAAGTAAAGCTCTCTTTCTCTTGGCCCTTCAAGAAATTAAGCGTTAATGTCGAGCCCCGGACAGTGAAGCCCATTGTGGATTGTATATGCCGAGACTGGAGTGAAGCCCTTTGTGGATTATTTTGTTTTACTGTTGTGCGTTGCACGGTTTTTGTTGGACGTTTGAATTTATTGAAATAAAAGCTCAGTCAGCAGTTGAACGCCGACCCTGTCCCCTTCCTTCCTACACCTAAGAACACTGTTACAGTTTTTTCCAATTGCTAACACACAATTTTTCAAACTAGTCTGGTTTTATCAAAACACTTAACACAATTCACAAAACCACACACCCAAACTGCAAAATACCTCATATATCCTGCAAAATGAAGCACTGCAACCGAAACTACACAGAGCATTATCAAAATCAAACTTTTGCATGAAATGGCACACACTTCATTCATATTACCAGATTTTTGCCTAACCACCTACACACTGTTGGGCATAATGAAAAGCACCCCCATCTTTAGTATGCTTTGCCATAATACTAAAATATTTATCAGATTGTTCACATGCACAGAAATATTTGCAGATACACACACATGCTGTTGCAACATTTTTATTTTTTTTCCTTCACTACAGTAAACAAGTCAGTACAACATAAGCACAGCAGATATATTTACATGGGACTGAACAAAAATATTCTTACAAAAAAAGTAAACTGAAAAAGAATTTCTGAAAAAAAATATATTACAGTAAAAAAAAAACAAAAAAAAAAAAGGCAAGAAAAATAATTAGGCAGCATCTTGCCGCACAGCCGGGTCTGGCCACAACGCCTCGTCAACATCACAGGCAATATCTTCCCTTGCCAGACATCGAGGGAAGAAGCGCCTTGAGTGCCTTATCCATCCCTGAATTGCACCCACATCAATCTCATCACATGCCTCTTCCATGGCCTGCACAAGAGGCATGCGCACAAAGGGCTGCCGGTCGTATACCTTCCACCGCCATGCCGAAAAGAATTCTTCTATGGGGTTCAGAAATGGTGAGTATGGTGGGAGGTATTGCACGAGAAATGTTGGGTGGTCAGCAAACCAGTTTTGGACTGGGGCTGCACGATGAAAGCTCACGTTGTCCCATACTACAACGTACCGGTTTCTTTGATGGTCTGCATCATTCATACGCTCTGGTGGTATGAGAATGTTGTGAAGTCTGTCCAGAAATGTGAGAATATGGGCTGTGTTGTATGGTCCAAGTTTGGCATGACGGTGGAGGACACCATGCATATTGGAGATGGCAGCGCACATTGTGATGTTCCCACCACGTTGGCCAGGAACATCTATAATGGCTCTGTGGCCAATGAGGTTTCTCCCTCTTCTTCTGGTCTTTGCTAGGTTGAACCCAGCCTCATCTATAAAGATGAACTCATGTGGGATTGCATGAGCATCCATTTCCAGTACTCCCTGAAAACAAAGAACAAAAATCACTCAATATGGTGTTATCCAGTACACTGGGAAACAATGTTGTGTGTAGTGTACTGCAGTCAATATAGTACTTACATCCACATATGCTCGTCTGAACTCTTTGTTTCTTTGAGAGTTTCTCTCAAACGGCACCTTATAATGTTGTTTCATTCTGATTTGGTTTCGCTTGAGAATGCGAGCCAATGTGGACAGACTAACTCGTTGAATGTTGTTGAATAAGGTTTTGTCTTGGATGATGTGGCTTTGAATTTCTCGTAATCTGATTTCATTATTTTCCAAAACCAAGTTTACAATGGCAGCTTCCTGTACCCCGGTGAACATTTGGTCCCTTCCTCCACCATGGTGTCGTCTCTCAGTCCTTTAGAAAAAATAAAATAAAAATATATATAGGGCTTGGACAATGCAGCCTAAATATTTTCCCCCACAGTAGAGTACATTGTACAGCAAACTTGTACAGTTCATGAATGGCTGATGTCATACACTAAGTAAACAGGTGTCACCCAACTGATACACTATGACATGGGGTATACTACAAGTGTACTACATGAAATTTTGGTTACATACCTGTTCTCCAGTCTAAAAGTCCGGATGACAGAGGCGACAGTAAAACGGCTCAAGTTTGGCTGCACTTTCTGTCCAGCCTCACGCATTGTCAACCCATGGTTGATGACATGATCTACTAAGGTTGCTCTGATTTCATTTGAAAGTGTTTGTCTTCTTTGGCCATGAACTCCTCTACCTGCTCTACCCCTACCTCTCACTCTTCCTCCCCCTCTTATTCTCAACCTCCCTCTTCCTCTTCCTCTTCCTCTCTCTGCAATGTCTTCCATTGTTGTTGTAAAAAAAAAGGTTCTCACCTGTGGTCTTTTCATAGTGCTTACATCCTGATTGAAGTGTTAACAATTAACCACTGAGGTGTTTGGCCAGGTGGCACATGTAATTGGCCAATTAGCTCATGTAGTGTCATTTTGAATGGCAGTGTTTTGAAATGGCAAACATGTGACTTTATGTCAGATTGTTGTGTCTTATGCAGAGAACTGTATTTAGTGAATTTAAAAAGTGCTATTTTGAAATGCAAAATGTGTGTAAAACAGAAAAGGTGTTTAGACTTTTGGAGACTTGAGAAGAAGTTTTGCTCTCTGTGTGTCAGTTTAAATAATTGTGCTGTGCATGTCATTTTAGTGTGTTAGCAATTGGAAAAAACTGTAATACATGTTATACACAGATTAATTAAGAGGGTTAAATACAAAATAAAACCAACAATATAAATGCCACATTAAAAAATAACTTTTCAATTTGAACTGTACATCTGGGAAGTAACAAAGGAATTCAAAGAAGTAATAAGCTTTAGCAAATATGCACATTTAAAATGCCTTTATCTTCTGGGAAAACAAACCTACCCACCTCCATTTTTGAACAAATAAGCCCTAAATATATCCTAACCAGTTGCAACTTGATAAAACAAATAAGTTTTAAAAATAAAAAAATAAGTGATAAAAGTAATTTCTTCCATGTTTTTCTAAGTTTTTGTCCTAACCAACCAAAACAAGCAACTGTTTTTTTATTGCTTGCTTGTTGGTGGGTAGCCCAGCCCACAGTGAAATCTCATTGGTCCAAAATTCACTGTAGTTTGCACATTAAAAAAAAAACACATTGAAAAGCAGTTTCATGTGTGGACAAGTTACATTGCATCTGTTTCCACTATCTCAAACATTCCATATGATTATCAGATTCCCCCAAATAATATTCTCTATTGTAAATGAAATAGTAGATAACCATGGTTTGCACCTGAGACAAATTAAAGGCTACTGGCTTTAAAAAAAAAAAAAAAAAAAAAAAAAAAGATCCCACATCAAATTATTGTTTCAACAGTCAAGCCAATGTCTTTTATTCCATTATCAGTTTTCTTGGATATCTTTAGTCTCTTTAATCTCTTTTAAGGATGTTAGCTTTGACCCAATAACATTTCTTCCATAAGGACAAAAGTCTTTTCTCTTTTCTTATGGGACTTCACTTTACCAGACCCACACCAAGCAGACATCTGACAGCTCTGATCCAGAATGAGAGCGAAACACCAAAGCTCCACCCCTGGCTCAGGGAGAGAGTGTTTCAGCTGTTTTACTATGTGTATAGTTCTCCTCCTCATCTGTCCTTTAGATTTATTAAGTGCAAGGGCTGTGCTGTTAGCTCTTGGCAGACTCTCCGACGTGTGTTTAAACTAGATCATACCGGAGAAGCAGACACCACTTGAATACCAATAGATATGGATGTAAAAGCAAAGACAAGGCATCAAAGGCTCACTTCTTGGACTGTGGTGCAAGGTGTGATCCAACATTCAGAAATCCATGCTTAGTATTCTGCACAGGATATAGACTGCGGAGTTTAATGCCAATGTTCTGATGGGTACAGTAAATACAGGATTGAAAGTAAATGTAATGGGAAAAAAGTGCAGTAAACACTTCTTGGTTGAGTCAGCTATCAATCGCTGACATCTAAAAAAAAAAAATAAATAAATATTCATGCTATCCGCCTCATTTAGACTATTTTCTTTGAATGTGCAAGACTTCTGATTCATTAGCTGCTATAGTTAAATAAATAAAAATAATAAAGTGCAGTAAACTGTAAAATTACAAACAGTTACAAACAGGTTAAAATACAACCAGTGTGTTCATGATTATGATAATAAATTAAAACAATAGTAAAACAATTACCGGTTTGCTATATAAAGCAGCATAAGAACCTGTTTTTTTTTACAGTTAAACAAAACTGAAACTAATAACACCAGAGCCTTGCACATTCAAGTTACAAATGGCCATGGCCACTCTTACATAAAAAAAAATAAGTTATATACACTAAAGGCACGGTATGTTTTTTTTCGCCACTAGGGGTCATTAAACTCTTCAAAACAATAACAAAGGCATCGATTGATGATGCAGTGAAGGACCGTGGGTTGATGGAACTTGTCGTCATTCCGATGTATCTAATAATGTTTATGGCGAAATCATGTTTATGGATGAGTGTTTTTTTTTTTTAACATGACTGTGGTATAATGCAGGGTATGGCCGAGAATCGCGGGCACGATTGCTAACGAGAGACAGATATCAGTGCAACACGTGAGTCCAAAGAGTGTAGAAAAGTGTCTGTATTTGTCACTTTACTCTAAAATTAGCTACATAAGGTGAGGTAGAATAAGGTAAAGTTAGCCAAAAAGGAGTGAAGGGGTCACCATGCAGATCCTTCAGGGTACACATAACATAAATTATTATTAAAAGCACTTCATGTCGAGTACAGAAACTGAACAGCACTCTCGATACTTCCCTGTCACAATAAGAGAATGTGTAAAATCCAAGAGACAGATCCATTTTCAGTTTCCATTTGCCACTTTTGCATTTTGGTTTGACTGAGCTTTATATGGCTCAAGTTGTATTGGGAACACTGCAAAAAACTGTATATACTTTTGTCTTGTCTTTCCAATAAAATATCTAAACATCCTTAATATGTAACGTGGATTATGTTTTCTGGTTAGTTTGCCCCATCGTCTGACCTAGTTTTCCTGAGCTGTCTAATTAGTCATTTCCTTCACCTGTGTCCTGTTAATTACCTTGGACTTACCCGTTGTCCAGCTGTTATGCCTCAACCAGGAGCAGCAATCCCTTGAGACCCACACCCACGGATTTCTAGATCTGGTGTGCCTTACCAACTTCCCGGATGAATCACTGAGTGTCTTTTTCCACACAAGCCTCAGCACGGAAACAATGGCATGCCTACCTTGTGTGGGTCCTCGTGGCAATTTCGCCAAGTATGTGGAGTGGGTGCTGGTGAGCTGTAATTCGCCATTTACCATCTGCCTCGCCGAGGAGGAACTCACCAGCCCTGCTCCTAATCCAGAGTCCAGCCTGCCATCAACCAACTACACGGACAATGTGCCAGAGCCCACCACAGATGGAGGTATTCAGCCTGCCGCGAGGAACGAGCCTGGATCTGACGAAAGGTACTGAGCTTTTCATCGCCACAGATCCGGAGCCTCAACAACCATCTGACCAGGTGAGTGAGCCAGCTACACCGTGCGCCATCGTGGGAGTCCTTGTAGAGTTCAAGGGTATGGGGTGGAGCCCCGCCAACACTCCCACCAGAGAGGGTGTGGACTATTTATTTTTTTAAAGAGGACAGTTTTGAAGAGGACGATTCTCTGCCCCTGCTGATCCCACTCTACTATATTTCTCCTGTGTCTCCACTGGTTCTGTCCAGAAAAATTTCTCCTCTGTCTCCGCTGGTTCCGTCTAGCAAAAGTTCTCCTGTTTCTATGTTAGTTCTGCCCAGCTACCTCTCTTTAGTGCTTCCAGTGTGCCCTCCCAGCCTCTCTCTCCTGCCTCCTCTTCAATCCTCTGCCAGTCGTGCTGTCTCTCATCAGCCTCTCTGTCCCTCCTCCACAAGCCCTTTGTGGTGAGGATCTACCTTGGGCCAGCTGTTATACAGCGCCGTCTGGATGTTTGGATCTCTTGACTCCGCCTCCCACCACTGAGCCAGTCACTCTACCTCGGCCCGTTGTCCAGACTGCTCCACCTTGGCTCCACCTGGGACCATCGGCCCATTCGGCTCCACCGGGCTCCCTCGACCCTCTGGCTCCACCACTCCTTCGCCATGGACTTGCAAGCCATCTGCTGCGTGCCATCTCTCCACCCCTATTTCTTCATCTGGCTCTTACAGTGAAGTTATTGAATATATATTTCATAATAGTCGAGTAATTAAATGTTTTTCATAATAACAAATCATAAAAAATATACAATACAGTATTACAGTGAAGTTATTAAAAAAAATCATAATAAAAAATAATAAAAATTATACAAAAATACATTTTTCCAAAATAAGTGTCTATCAGGACAGCAGTGATGTGTGAACTGAATCTGGTGACAGTACAGTGTATTACAGTGAAGTTATTAAACATTTTTCACAATAAAAATCTAATTATACAAAGACTTTTTAAGTGTAAGTGTTGTAGTATAACTATCAGGATATGTGTAAACTGAATTTGGTGACAGTACAGTGTATTACAGTGAAGTTACTCTATATATTTTTCATAATAGTCAAGTTATTAAAAATGTTCCATAATAAAAAATCATAAAAATTATGCAAAAAGACATTTATCCAAAATAAGTGTTGTAGTATAACTATAAGGACATCAGTGATGTGTGAACTTGATTTGGTGCCAGTACAGTGTATTACAGTGAAGTTATTAAATATTTCTAATTATAAAAAACATCTGAAAACATTATTTAAAAAAAATATATATATATATATTTTCCAGTAGGTAAACAGTGGTGTCATGTGAAATAAATTTGGTGATACTTCAGTGTGTAACACTGAAGTTATTGACTGTTTTTGTAGTAACGCTTTTCAGGTTTTGCACTTTGCAGATGGTCCCTTCGGATCTGTCTCTCAGCCGTCCGCGCATAGAGATCAATGAATTTTGCCCACTGTGATGTTTTGAACTGAATTTGGTGACCGTACAGTGTATTACAGTGAAGTTATTAAATATTTTTCATAATAAAAAAAAAAATCATAAATTATACAAACATACTTTTTTCCCCAAATTAAGTGTTGTAGTATAACTATCAGGACATCAGTGATGTGTGAACTGAATTTGGTGACAGTACAGTGTATTACAGTGAAGTTACTCAATATATTTTTCATAATAGTCAAGTTATCAAACATTTTTCATAATAAAAAATCATAAAAATGATACAAAGACCTTTTTTCCAAAATAAGTGTTGTAGTATAACTATCAGGATAGCAGTGATGTGTGAACTGAATTTGGTGACAGTACAGTGTATTACAGTGAAGTTATTAAAAATGTTCCATAATAAAAAATCATAAAAATTATGCAAAAAGACATTTATCCAAAATAAGTGTTGTAGTATAACTATCAGGACACCAGTGATGTGTGAACTTGATTTGGTGCCAGTACAGTGTATTACAGTGAAGTTATTAAATATTTTTAATTATAAAAAACTTTAATATGAATCTAGATGTTTACATTTTGAAAGAAAACATGAGTAGTACTGGCAACCTGAGAGTTTTGTTTTTTGTTTTGTCTGGTGGAGCGCATGGTAGCTGCTCCTTTATAGGGGGGGGGGGTTGGGGGGGATTGGGTTACTGTCATGATGTGAGAGTGCCACTAGAGGGCACTCCTATCCGGACTCTTGTTTTCATCCCTTGGACTGCATTTCCTATAACACACTTCCCGGACTCATTATCCTGTTTCATTGCACCCAGCTGTTTTGTGTTTGCTCATCAGTGTCTGTCTATTTATACTTGGTTTGTTTCTGCTTTTGTTATCGTGGTTTAATTTCATGTCACTGGCTTCCGTTTATGTCACTGGCTTCTGTTTTGGTTTTCTTTGTTTTATATGGACTGTTATCTGGATTTTGACCCTTGCCTGTCTGACTACGATCTTGGATTACTCCATTAAAGCTGCACTTGGATCTTACCTTTTTGTCTCTGTGCCAATCCGTGACAAAACCTTATTCGAAAAGGCACGAACGATGACTTCAAAATAAATAATGAATTCTAGCAAATAATAAGAAAAATATTTGTTAGAACGTTAGTTAAGCACAAGGGTAATGTGATATTTTAAGCAACAATCAAAATTACAGAGCAATGGTGAATCTGTGTGGCTAATATGACTAAATATGACTAAACTTCATTAAAATGCACACGATGTGATGTGAAGTTCAAACCCAGCTAACAAAAATATGTTTTGCTAACATTCCCATTAAGTTATGAAAATGTTATTTCTGAATGTTTTTTAAACGTTGAAAGCATCCAGTTTTTGAATGTATCAAAAATTGGTTGATGTGAACGTTAGAGGAACATTCCATTCTATCATTTTGGAAATGTTATGAAAATGTTATTTTGAATATTTTCAGAACATTCAAATTATAATTTTTTTTACATATTAAAAATGTTTTTTCTTGGTTTATGTGAACGTTAGAGGAACATTCCATTCCATAAAACGTTAGTGAAAGTTAAGGGAACATTCCCTGTTAGCTGGGAATCCCATGTTGTTTCCTTTTCTTGTGCACATCTTAGAAATCCAAACATGTTAAGAACAGCATTACTTTATACTGAGGGAGGAAGGGACCACAGAAGTGTCAGTGGAAGAAGAGTCCACAGGTTTGGAGGAGGCCATGGCAGAATCCTTTGACCATGGTTGAGGACTGTGGAGAGTCAACCGATCAGACAAGGAGGTGCAGCAAGAAAATTGGGTGAAATCAGGGAATCAGACAGAATTTTCTTTGTTTTATATGGACTGTTATCTTGATTTTGACCCTTGCCTGTCTGACTACGATCTTGGATTACTCCATTAAAGCTGCACTTGGATCTTACCTTTTTGTCTCTGTGCAAATCCGTGACAACCTTATTCGAAAAGGCACGAACGATGACTTCAAAATAAATAATGAATTCTAGCAAATAATAAGAAAAATATTTGTCAGAACATTAGTTAAGCACAAGGGTAATGTGATATTTTAAGCAACAATCAAAATTACAGAGCAATGGTGAATCTGTGTGGCTAATATGACTAAATATGACTAAACTTCATTAAAATGCACACAATGTGATGTGAAGTTCAAACCCAGCTAACAAAAATATGTTTTGCTAACATTCCCATTAAGTTATGAAAATGTTATTTCTGAATGTTTTTTAAACGTTGAAAGCATCCAGTTTTTGAATGTATCAAAAAATTGGTTGATGTGAACGTTAGAGGAACATTCCATTCTATCATTTTGGAAATGTTATGAAAATGTTATGTTGGAATATTTTCGGATCATTCAAATTATCTTTTTTTTTTTACGTATTAAAAATGTTTTTTCTTGGTTTATGTGAACGTTAGAGGAACATTCCATTCCATAAAACGTTAGTGAAAGTTAGGGGAACATTCCCTGTTAGCTGGGAATCCCATGTTGTTTCCTTTTCTTGTGCACATCTTAGAAATCCAAACATGTTAAGAACAGCATTACTTTATACTGAGGGAGGAAGGGACCACAGAAGTGTCAGTGGAGGAAGAGTCCACAGGTTTGGAGGAGGCCATGGCAGAATCCTTTGACCATGGTTGAGGACTGTGGAGAGTCAACCGATCAGACAAGGAGGTGCAGCCAGAAAATTGGGTGAAATCAGGGAATCAGACAGAGCCAGAGGTGGAGGCGGAGTCAGGGAGCCTGGTGGAACCGACAGAGACAAAAGTGCTAGAAGGTTGGGTGGAATCAGTGGAGATGAAGGAGCTTAGAGGCTGGCTCAGTGGAGGAGGAAGTGTCAACTGGTGGGAACCAGTGAGTCCAATAATACAGGCTGGACCTGTGGAGAAAAACAGAGCTCAGGGGTGGGAAGTCATGCCGGGATGGGAAAGACATGGCAACAGGCTTGGGTTCTGGGATGAATAAGGCTGCAGGCTTTAGCTTCGGGATGAACATCCCCACTGCCAGAGGGCTCAGGATCTGGGTCCATCGCAGGTGAGTGGCAGTCAAACCACTCATAAAGAGCACCAGATCGACAAAATTAATAATTCTCTGTTGAGAAACTGAAACAACTGAAAACTGAATAATTTTAAATATTCATTCAGTCCAGTATAATAATAATAATAATAATAACAATTAAACAGTCTGGTTAGTGTGTCTGATGAGTGAAGTCCAAAACCTCAGTAGTGTGGTCCTCAAGGGAGCGATCATCCTGGGTGAGGAGGAGACGGGCTGCTAGATCCATTTTTTGGTCCAGTATTCTGTCACTGTGGGGTCAGGCAAGAGAAATGGAGATGTAGAGTTAACTGAAGCTTAAATTTTGTTTACAAAGACAACAATGTCAACAACAACAACTCTTTTACATGCGAACATAAAGACAATACTGGACCCTGAACTGAGGGAACTGATGGCAATAAATACACAAGATACTGAGGACCTAAACATATGATGAGAAATCATGGAAACAAACTAGCAATGGGAACAAAGGAAACAGGAACTAAACAAAGGAAAACAAGAACATATAAACTAAGAGTCCAAGGAACAGAAACTGGAACCAAAAGTGACTTCATACATCATACATGTTTTCTGATAGTTTTGTTTTTTTCTTCTTCTTTTTTAACTTTTTGAAATGTCTGTGTTACTGTTTTAAATCTTTGAGCAAGATATATGTGTATCAAGCAGGCTGAGTGCGTTAGTTAAAAAATCCCCACCACTCGCATGCAACATTATTTGACTTGCATTAGCTTTATTTTAAATAAATAAAAAAGACAGTGTAAATGAATTATACAAGATAAGTTTCCTATATGCAAGATATTTTTTTTTATTATTATAAAAATAATTAAATAGTTAAAACAGTTTTTTTAATTATACAAAAAAGTAATATATAGTACAAAATTAAAATAAAATTAATTTTAAAAATTATATATATTTTTTTATGAATTATACAAGGCTTATCTGTTAAATGGAAACTGTGAGGGGGAAATTTTGCATTTAAAAATTGGTTTTTCATGTGGTTTTGACAAACTTCATGTTTAAGCCCAGCCCACATCAAATTCTATCTCAATACAGATAAATTTGTGATTGCACAGATACAGATATTGGCTTTGATGCACACCCTTAGTCTGTATCACAAATGGTGTGGAGGTACACAAGGATGTTCCATGCTTAGTGTTTGGGGTTTGTTTAAATCCATAAACCTGAGTATGAATAATAATATTAATACCTGGCTTAGCAAGCACCATTAACTAAATCAACATGGACCTAAAACAGTGGGGATGTCAGCTGTATAGGTTTATTTGCTGATAATGAGGTAACGTTATTGGCTAAGGAGTCTTACCTGTTTCTTCAGGTCTTTTTAAATAGACTTCCATTGGGTGCAGCCAGAGCTTGCTAGAAATCTACAGGACTGAGTAAAATTCTCCCTAGACAGCATGTATGACCCACTTTTGTACTAATGCTTCGTTCTGCATCTCTTTGCAATCTAAAGCCTGGGAGCATTTACCTGTGAATCAAGGAGAAATTAATCAGAGCTGACATACAGGAACTGTGCAGCCTGTACAAAATGTGCTTACAAACTTTTATACTAAAGTGGGAGAAAAACAGAAAGACACATGTGCTCTGAAAGTGTGTTAAAGAAGGTCAGTAAAAATATGAAAAAATCAAGACTATAGTATATTTCAGGCATCCTGATAAAATGAAGAAAGTTGTTTTCCTTTCACCCTACTTTGATTGCTATAAATAAACCACATCATACTTTTTCTGACATAGGAAACCAACAAGAAAGGAATAAGTAACCAAAAATGAAAATTCTGGTATACTAGATGACTTTCTTAAAGGTGCCCTAGAACGTTCTTTCACAAGATGTAATATAAGTCTAAGGTGTCCCCAAAATGTGTCTGTGAAGTTTCAGCTCAAAATACCGCATAGATTTTTTAAAATTAATTTTTTTAACTGCCTATTTTGAGGCATCATTAACTATGCAACGATTCAGGCTGTGGCCCCTTTAAATCTGGCGTTTCGGATCATGTGAGTATTGTATTTATTTGGATGTTTACATTTGATTCTGAATGAGTTTGATGGTGCTCCGTGGCTAAAGCTAACATTACACACTGTTGGAGAGATAAAGAATGAAGATGTGTTTATGCATTATACAGACTGCAAGAAGCCTGGGTGCCAGCCCGAACCCCGCCCACAACATTTTTTGGACGGGAAGTTCGGTCTGGACTCGATCCATTGTGGAGTAATTATGCTCGGCTCCCAGAAGGCAGAGCCAATGAAATTGCCAGGGCGGGCTTTAATCGATGATGGACAGGCTATCTGCGGTTACGTAACCACCCACGTCATCAAAGAGCGCTTGGGTTGAATTGTTTTTCACCAACGATGACTGCAGCTGGAGAAGTAAGATGTGTAGATTCCGCTATCACGTCTGTAATAAAAGAAATCGACAGCGCATTCATTTTAAAAGACGAACAAAGAACCGCAATCAAGGCATTTGTTGATGGGAAAGATGTGTTTGGCGTCCTTCCAACGGGATTCGGCAAAAGTTTAAGTACAAGTTCAACATACGTCACTTACTGCGTTGCTCTGATTGGTTGTAGGTCTATCCAACTGAGTGCAGAGTTTGTTTTTTTTACTGGTTCGGTTAAGACACGCCCCATAATTCAAGTGCAATGGAGCAGTATCAGACTTACATTCTGCCTAGAATATGAGTATGACGAAGTCAGGCTAGACTGCAAGTGTTTAAAAATGAAAATTGCGACGGCTCTTGTCTCCGTGAATACAGTAAGAAACAATGGTAAATTTAACCACATTTAACAGTACATTAGCAACATGCTAACGAAACATTTAGAAAGACAATTTACAAATATCACTAAAAATATCATGTAATCATGGATCATGACAGTTATTATCGCTCCATCTGCCATTTTTCGCTATTGTTCTTGCTTGCTTACCTAGTCTGATGATTCAGCTGTGCACAGATCCAGACATTAATACTGGCTTCCCTTGTCTAATGCATTGAACATGGGCTGGCATATGCAAATATCAGGGTCATGCATATTAATGATCCCGACTGTTCAACAAGTCCTCCAACTTATACGATCATATAGGTCGTTTGTCACTACCATCAAATACGACGCATATGAGCGTTTCCTATATTAGCGCCCCTATCGGCAGAAGCAGGAGAAGATCTACGGAAACTTCCGCCTCCGTTTTTTTTCCGTTTTTTTTTTTTATGTACTTGTTTACGTTTAAGATCTCCCAGCTATTCGAAGTGGTCTATTGCTATAAAAAAATATAGAGATTTTAGATGACTTCGAGACAGGTAAGGGTAAGGTTTCCACCCGTCCTGTAAAGTGGTCGATTGTCCCATGTTTATGAATGAAATCGTGTTTTGTGTTTCAAATCAATACGGGACGCTATTTGTCCCATTATTTCAAGCTGTGTTACGTTCAAATCATTCATGCTAGCATTATTAAGTTAGTTTTCATTGTGATGTTCATTTGAAATTCGCCTATGTTGGGAAAGGGATCATGTAAAAAGTCCACACATTTACCATGCTTTTACCATAGTAGCTGTCGCTTCACCATGTCATATGTACGTTAGTAAACACACAGTAAAAGAACATGTATGTATGTACCATGCTTCTCACACCGTAACTTGAGATTTACTCTGGTATTTGTAGTGAAAGGACAGTAACCGCAACACTTACCATGGTTTTACCACAGTAACTGCAGTTTTAATGTGGTATTTGTAGTGAAAGGACAGTAACCGCAACACTTACCATGGTTTTACCACAGTGCAGTTTTAATGTGGTATTTGTAGTGAAAGGACAGTAACCGCAACACTTACCATGGTTTTACCACAGTAACTGCAGTTTTGGTATTTGTAGTGAAAGGACAGTAACCACAACACTTACCATGGTTTTACCACAGTAACTGCAGTTTTAATGTGGTATTTGTAGTTAAAACACAGTAACTACAACACTTACCATGGTTTTACCACAGTGCAGTTTTAATGTGGTATTTATAGGTAAAATGCAGTAACCACAACACTTACCATGGTTTTACCTCAGTAACTGCAGTTTTAATATGGTATTTGCAGTTAAAATGCAGTAACCGCAACACTTTTACCACAGTAACTGCAGTTTTAATGTGGTATTTGTAGTTAAAACACAGTAACCGCAACACTTACCATGGTTTTACCACAGTGCAGTTTTAATGTGGTATTTATAGGTAAAACGCAGTAACCACAACACTTACCATGGTTTTACCTCAGTAACTGCAGTTTTAATATGGTATTTGCAGTTAAGATGCAGTAACCGCAACACTTTTACCACAGTAACTGCGGTTTTAATGTGGTATTTGTAGTTAAAACGCAGTAACCGCAACACTTACCATGGTTTTACCACAGTAACTGCGGTTTTAATGTGGTATTTGTAGTTAAAACACAGTAAACACAACACTTAGCATGGTTTTACCACAGTAACTGCGGTTTTAATGTGGTATTTGTAGTTAAAACACAGTAACTGCAACTCTTACCATGGTTTTACCACAGTAACTGCGGTTTTTTAATGTGGTATTTGTAGTTAAAACACAGTAAACACAACACTTACCATGGTTTTACCACAGTAACTGCAGTTTTAATGTGGTATTTGTAGTTAAACCACAGTAACCACAACTCTTGCCATGCTTACAATATCTTTTTGTATTGTAGTTGTAATTCAGTATTTTTTTTTCTGTTTTGCAGTTACTTCAGATGACATACTCCATCTCCATCTCCCACAACCTTTAATTCAACAGCTCTTTTAAGAAGCCATCTCTCAAAAGCCTACTTACTGTCCGTTTATCTCTCTCTCTAATTCAACTTCAAATTAGCTTAATTGGCATGACTTGTACAGTATTGCCTTTAAATGAGCAATAAACAAAATTATGATTATATAATACAATAAAAATAAGAATAAATAAATACATTATTTTTTAATACACCAGAAGTAACAATAATATTAAGACAATGTATAAAAAAAAAACCTGTACATGCATTCAGACAGGTTAAGAATATTCTCACTTCTCTCAGCTTTTCCTTGCCTATTTTTCTGACCTGTAATCCGTAATTCATTTACACATATTTTTGCTCTCTTTCTTTCTCCTTCATCATGGCATATTTTTAAAACTCAGAATTAAATTTTGACCATTTGTCAGGAAGCTGCTTGCATTAACAGGGAACTTGCACTCAAATCTCCCAATGCTGATCTTGATGAAGCTGCCAGGGAGGCTGAACAAGTCCTTCAAAGGTTCAACACTTCACAGGTATTGAACACAGTAATTTCTTGTATTGCTAACTATTTTCCTTAACGTCCTTCCTCTCAGATATTTCGGTCACAGATCATTTTTAACACACTGTCTCAACATGTATGTATTTCTCTGTTTCAGCTGAAAATGAAGACCAAAGGAAGGAGAGGGATGGATTTGGCCATCTTGTGTGTTTACGGACAGGACAAAAAAAGCTGCAAAGGAAAACATTTCCAATGGTATGTCTGTGTTGGTCTTTCTGCAGTTATATTTCACACAGCATTTGATGTTTCTTAAACTTTGTTTTACATACCACAAGGCCCTATCAGCTAGTAATAATTCTTACAATTTACCAAGTCAGCAAATTCATATGATATTGTAAAATCGTACTTGTACAAAACTCATACTCAAAATACCTTCCTCTCATTCCATTAATCTTACACAAAAATACTTCCTTTCTCTGCCTATTTCTCTTCATCTTTCAGTCCTTTACTCCCTCACTCACTTACACTTTCTTTTTTTTCTCTGTTTTAAGGAAGAAAGAGTTTGCATGATGTCTTTGTCAGACTCAATTTGATGTATACAGATGAACTCCGGAGACTGCTAGAGTTGCCAGGGAACTCGAGGCTGCTGAAACTGAAACGGCTACTAGTGAGGCTCAGCAAGTTCTTGCCATGATCAGCCCTCCTCAGGCAAGATTTGTAGAAAATTGTAATCAATATTTATTCATCAAATCCTCTGACCTGAATCTTTTGACTTAATTAACTTAATTATAACTTGTCTTAATGTATAAGTTTAAACAACAATAGTAATTAAATGTGGGGTCAATAGACATTTTCTTGTTTTACAGCTGAAATGTAAGATCAAAAATGTAAAGAAAATCAGTCGCAGCAAGCCAGGCATACCAGTCCTGTTGGGGATGAGGAATGAACATCAGAAAAAACAAAAATGAAAAAGATGCACATTTCCATTGGTATGTCTGTATTCAAGCAATGCAGTTAAATGTAGTACAGCATTTGATATTGGTCTTTCGAAGGACTATTCGAATTAGCAGTCATCATTTTCACATCTTTTTATCGCTCCTAGAATGAGCAAATCAGCTGTGCGATCATCTTTGGAATTTGGGCAGGAAATTACAGAATATGGTGAGTTCTGATACCTGTTTTCACCAAAACTATTTTTCTGGAGTTAATATTGACTTATTGTTTTGTCTGATTGTTTGAAGGAGGATGAAGTCAGTTGATTAAGAAATTGGCATGTTGTATTTGTAATAAAGAGTTTTCAACACATTACTGATTTGTTTTGACTGTTTGTATTATGTTCTCATTTTCTTCTTGTAGAGGTAGAGAAGCTGGCAGCTGGCACTGAAAACACTCAATGTTAAGGTCAGACCTTACAGAAGTGGTCAGAGAAGAAGGTTGGAGTCCAGAGATGATGGAGTCTTTGTTGACGGGAGTATTCTGTGGCCCCCAAGTGCAGCACTGCAGCCTGAAACCATCAGTTATCTGCTGTGAAGACTCCTTTTTCCAAACAGCTCTACTGTGACAACTCAGATGCTATGGCCCATAAAAGTAAACATCACAACCGTGTGAACTGAGAGATAACCAATGGTACGTCCAGTGCAACAATTATCAGTAATTTTATATATTGTTTATTAATTTACCACCTCCTAAATACATGTTTTCTTGTGCTAGGACTTCTGGTTGAGAAAAAGCTACATGCATCAGTGGTGCTGATGAACTATTTGAGCTGCTTCAAATTCACATCGCCAGGGACCACACATGGCCCATCCACACTGATGCAGTGCTGAAGAAGGCTCATCAGTGTCTTTTCTTCCTCAGACAGATGAGGAAGTTCAGTGTAAGCCCCAAAACCCTCAAATCATTTAACACATGCACTGTGGAGAACATCCGGACTGGCTGCATCCCTGCCTGGTGTAGGAACAGCACTGCCCTCAACTGCAAAGCTCTGCAGAGAGTGTTACGACCTGCACAGAACATTATTGGAGGTGAGCTTTCCTCCCTCCAGGACATCTACACCAGGTGGTGTGTGAGGAAAGCATGGATCATCAGAGACTCCAGCCACTCGAGCCGTGGACTGCTCTCACAGTGACCATCAGGCAGACATTCTCGCTGAACCCACACCAGCAGATTGCGAGACAAGTTCTTTCCACAGGCAATCAGACTGTACTGAACTCATACCAGTAACACCACACAGCAGCACACCCCACCACACCAACCTCATATGCACTGCACTTTATCAGCTACACTGACTGGACTCACCCTGACATTCTGTTTGCACTAATTCATACTGTACTGCACTGCAAAGGTAAATGTATAACATGATTATTTTGTTTATTATTGTTTTCATTTCGTACTCTGTGTATAGTATAATATAGTCCCATGTATTGTTCTCTACCTGTATCGTTAATAGTTTATGTGTTGTGTATATATTCCATACTGTCATGCTGCAGAGTTTGCGCTAAAGAATTTCATCACCTGCACACTTGCTTTCATGTCATGTTGACAAAGTGATTTGAATTGGTCACGTCTTTTGTTCATTTATACTGTACAGTGCTGGATAATAATTTGTAAATTGTTAGAGACATGGAAGAAGATGATTATGGTAGGGACATGGATAAGCAAGCAAAAGGAAGAAAACCAGGAGAGATCTGATAAGGAAACTGGATGTGATTCTGTGGTGCTCAAGACATTGCATGCATTTGTGTGTTGTGAACTGATTAATATAATATGATCTAACGTAACTCATTTTTATTTCTCTTCAATATCATTTGTCTTTATGTGCTACTTTAGCTGTACTCATGCTGTATTTGCCAGTAAAGTGTTGTATATGGTGATAATAAAATATGGTGAATATTCTGTATTAAGAATGGTGTTTGGTTTGATTTAATAAAAAATACATAATTACCATAATTATTTTAATTGAGACATGAACATTTAGTCATAATGACATATAGGACAACAGTTTGCTAGAATGTTAGCATTGCATATGCTTAGTGGCATAGATGCTGTGTCAAATACAGTAAATATGTTACATTTCAGATACATGAAGGCAAGACTGAAAGGTGTATTACAAGAGACTGCATGGGCTATATTGCTTCAGCCACTTCGGGCGACCTACCAGTGAAAGATCAACATGGATCATACTATAAGCAAGATGAGCATGCACATTTCTGATGGCCAGCACTTCAGGAGGACAAAGATGAGAAGATTTTGAGAAAGAGATTTACAAATGTCTTATTTTATATTATGATTCTTTGCACACATGAATTTGACCTACATACATGCATGAATGTTTTACACATACCTTGTCTTACTGAATGGCACATGGCCTTTTGCAACAGTACAATGTAGTGTCACAATGTATTGGTGTCTTTGTTTACTGTCAACACTATTATTTTTCTTGATCTCCATTTGAATAAATGGAGAAGCCCATTCCAATTGGGCATTAATGTTGATTTTTTTGGCTTTTGATTTTGGGGGTCTATTCTTGTTCTGTTAACTATGACTGGAGGAACTTGCAACAACCTGCATAATGGCAAATTGTTGAAAAGACAATATAATGTATAATGTGACTCAACACACTTTGTTGTCCATGATGAGAATACACCTGTGTATGTTTTACTGCCCTTCCACCCTCAGTGGCCCAGTAGAGTCCCTTGGAAGAGCAAGAAAATGCACATTTCAGATGGCTGTAAATCAAAGTCTGATTATAGTATCACAGAGAAAATTGGTATGACAACTACTTGTGCTATGTTTACTAAATAATGTTGGACACAGCTTTCAAATATATATGAAAAGGAGGTATAAAGGCGTTTTAAAAAGTGCTCATAATAAAATACCATATTTCAGTCTGCCTTTCAATTATGTCATAGAGGTTTGCACAATGAACATGATTAGATATCCGGCTTTGTTAATTAAAGAAAGAATTTTTTTTTCTATTTCATTATTAAACGTTTTAAACTACATTACCCATAAGCCCCTGTCATTCTATCGATTGAACGCCAAAAACATGGCGCTGTTATTTGTAGTTCTGTAAAGATATACTAGGGTTAGGGTTAGGATATCGGTAAAGAGGTAATTTCTCACAACACATCAACACCGCTTTGTTAACTGAATGTATTACTAACGTAATAATAACAGCAAAAAGAACTTTGCAACATTAAACGTTTTTTAATATGGGTTAAAAGATTGTCCAACCACAACGAATCCTGCGGATGCCAAGGGAAGGTCAGAGCCTATGACAATCCATTTGAATAGAAGCGTCACACTTACTTGTCCATATATGGTCATTCCTGACAGGATCTTCCAGGTTCAACTGTTACACATTTATTTGCCCCCATTAAATATGAAACTAAAATGACAGATTACATTGTGGGGTTAACGTGATGCAGAAATAGATTTGTTGATTACAGTGAAAAAATAAAATGTCCCCAAGCAAGGGCCTAATGGTTTCCATTTTATGCATGGTCTACACTCATATTAGTTATTTTAACATTAGTTATTTTAATTATTTTATTAGTTATTTTAACATTTAAGCTAAATTTCTTGACCAAAAATAAGCAGCTACTATTGAAATGAAGTGCTTCTGTAACATTTACAGTGTAGTTATATTGTATTAAAGACAGGCTATACATTTAATCATTTCTGTTTCCTGGAAATGGACCCTACCACCTTGACATTCTTAGCTGTACCAAAAGACATAATGAATGCACACATTTTGTAGTAATTTCCAAATTTTATTGATATGTCAAACTGTTTAAAGACAAACATAAGTGCCCAGAACTGCATCCTCTGTCACCCAGGTACTTCTCCAGTCTGTGCCACTATGAAGAAAAGAAAAAACAACAACAACACATTATAAAAATGCATCTGCATAGAGGTTATCAATTATAGTGAACTTAAAAAAAAAAAAAAAGACTGATTTATTAAGTATTATGCTACTCAGAAATATGCAACTTAACCCTGTTTAAAACATTGGTTAATATTAAACAAATAAAAAAAGAGAATTTGTTTATGGAAAATGTTATAATACTGCAAATTATATTTTTACAAATCAGAAGTTGCAAGGCTCCCATCAGAAAGATATTCTTTTCTTCCCTTTAAAGAACAGACAGGCAAACAATTATTAAGAGCAATATTTTACAATATTAATTTAAAACTATATCTCCTGTAATCATTGTTCACTTGTATTTCATCTAAATGCAATTTAAATTAGAACGGTTAATAACAATAATTATAAAGTCAATCGTTTTCAGCAAGAAAATGCATTTTTAACATTCCAATTACCTTGAAGGTTTCAAAGGTTACGAACAGCACTACAATTAAGTGGCTTAAGCATTTTATTAAGCATTTTGTGGTATTTATGAATGCGATATGTAATTTTGATTGATTGGCATACCAGATGAATAGTAAAAACTGAACAATAAACTAATATATATATATACACACACACACACACACACTCTCACGTAATATGCAATTCAATAACAATAAGTTGACATAATTAAGGAAATAATATAAAAAAGAGAAAAATATGATTGTTTTTACATTACCATTTTTATTATTTACCGTCTTCCTCTGTGTTGGCATGTGGAATACAGTGGGAGGGATGGTGGCAGTGACAGGACGGCTGACAGTAGAGATGTGTTCACTGTAGAGGAGAAATTAATACAAGTAGACATGCTTGTATTTAAGAGTGGAAGTTGGAAGTAAGTAGAAGGGCTGAGAGCAGATGTGCCACATGAGAGGGAGAGAGATATGGAAGGATTGGCTCTTCATTCACAAGCTGATGAAGAAGGAATCTTGAGAAATCCTGCAAGACAGCAAGAAAGAGAAATGAATTAAAATCACAAGATGAACAATAAAAACATTGACAGACAATCAGAATCTACAAGACTTTAAAAGAGCTTAAGCATTCAAAGTGAGACAACATAACTACAGCGTATATAATAATAATAAACAGAACTTTTTCGTCTGTTTGTGTGGAAGCTAAAATAGTTATTATAGTTATTGAGGAAGTAACCATTATACTGTTTGAATGAGAAGAGATGGCGCCAATTTGTAAAGGTTAATAAAGAATACTTGATACTTACCAGTATCAAGTACATGTCAGTATGACACTTACAATATCATATGAATTTGCTGACTTGGTAAATTGTAAGAATTATTACTAGCTGATAGGGCCTTGTGGTATGTAAAACAAAGTTTAAGAAACATCAAATGCTGTGTGAAATATAACTGTAGAAGACCAACACAGACATACCATTGGAAATGTTTTCCTTTGCAGCTTTTTTTGTCTTCTCCGTAAACACACAAGATGGCCAAATCCATCCCTCTCCTTCCTTTGGTCTTCATTTTCAGCTGAAACAAAGAGAAATACATACATGTTGAGACAGTGTGTTAAAAATGATCTGTGACCGAAATATCTGAGAGGAAGGATGTTAAGGAAATTAGTTAGCAACACAAGAAATTACTGTGTTCAATACCTGTGAAGTGTTGAACCTTTGAAGGACTTGTTCAGCCTCCCTGGCAGCTTCATCAAGATCAGCATTGGGAGATTTGAGTGCAAGTTCCCTGTTAATGCAAGCAGCTTCCTGACAAATGGTCAAAATTTAATTCTGAGTTTTAAAAATATGCCATGATGAAGAAGAAAGAAAGAGAGCAAAAATATGTGTAAATGAATTACAGATTACAGGTCAGAAAAATAGGCAAGGAAAAGCTGAGAGAAGTGAGAATATTCTTAACCTGTCTGAATGCATGTACAGGTTTTTTTTTTATACATTGTCTTAATATTATTGTTACTTCTGGTGTATTAAAAAATAATGTATTTATTTATTGTATTATTATATTTTTATTGTATTATATAATCATAATTTTGTTTATTGCTCATTTAAAGGCAATACTGTACAAGTCATGCCAATTAAGCTAATTTGAAGTTGAATTAGAGAGAGAGATAAACGGACAGTAAGTAGGCTTTTGAGAGATGGCTTCTTAAAAGAGCTGTTGAATTAAAGGTTGTGGGAGATGGAGTATGTCATCTGAAGTAACTGCAAAACAGAAAAAAAATACTGAATTACAACTACAATACAAAAAGATATTGTAAGCATGGCAAGAGTTGTGGTTACTGTGTTTTAACTACAAATACCACATTAAAACTGCAGTTACTGTGGTAAAACCATGCTAAGTGTTGTGTTTACTGTGTTTTAACTACAAATACCACATTAAAACTGCAGCTACTGTGGTAAAACCATGGTAAGTGTTGCAGTTACTGTGTTTTAACTACAAATACCACATTAAAACCGCAGTTACTGTGGTAAAACCATGCTAAGTGTTATGTTTACTGTGTTTTAACTACAAATACCACATTAAAACCGCAGTTACTGTGGTAAAACCATGGTAAGTGTTGCAGTTACCGTGTTTTGACTACAAATACCACATTAAAACTGCAGTTACTGTGGTAAAAGTAAGTGTTGCGGTTACTGCGTTTTAACTACGAATACAACCTTAAAACTGCAGTTAATGTGGTAAAACCATGGTAAGTGTTGCGGTTACTGTGTTTTAACTACAAATACCACATTAAAACCGCAATTACTGTGGTAAAACCTTGGTAAGAGTTGCGGTTGCTGTGTTTTAACTACAAATACCACATTAAAACTGTAGTTACTGTGGTAAATGTAAGTGTTGCGGTTACTGCGTTTTAACTACAAATACCACATTAAAACCGCAGTTACTGTGGTAAAACCATGGTAAGAGTTGCGGTTACTGCATTTTAACTACAAATACCATTTTAAAACTGCAGTTAATGAGGTAAAACCATGGTAAGTGTTGCGGTTACTGCGTTTTAACTACAAATACCACATTAAAACTGCAGTTACTGTGGTAAAACCATGGTAAGTGTTGTGGTTACTGCGTTTCACCTATAAATACCACATTAAAACTGCAGTTACTGTGG
This sequence comes from Chanodichthys erythropterus, assembly GCF_024489055.1. Taxonomy (NCBI): domain Eukaryota; kingdom Metazoa; phylum Chordata; class Actinopteri; order Cypriniformes; family Xenocyprididae; genus Chanodichthys; species Chanodichthys erythropterus. The sequence goes on along the minus strand of NC_090224.1, from coordinate 25,631,747 downwards.
TAAAAGTGTTGCGGTTACTGTGTTTTAACTACAAATACCACAGTAAAACGTCAAACTGCACTCCACATGACTTGCATGCATACAATCAGAACGATAACTTATAAAAAAATACACTCACCTGGACTAGGATGTTCAATGCAATGTTGGGTCACTCCTTCCTCTCATCGATCGCATTTTTATCACAGATTTTTATTGGAAAAGACCATTTGATGACGACACACCCAACAAACGAGGCTGTCATTATTTATAGGACCACTAGAGGGCGCTTAATTTTAAAACGTAAATGTAGGTCGTAATATGCTGCTTGCACAAACGACCTATGGTGTCGTTTTTTTTGAGGAGGACAGTCTCCGACTGTTACATAACACTGTTACATGTTGAGATTCGCCTATTTTCCGGAGGTCTTTTAAACAAATGAGATTTACATAAGAAGGAGGAAGCAATGGAGTTTGAAACTCAATGTATGTCTTTCCCATGTACTGAACTCTTGTTATTCAACTATGGGCATTGATGTAGGGTACATGATGGTGACCTCAAACGGAACATTTTCAATAAGACATCAACATCTAAACCTCTGTTAATTTTCAATAAGAACTTCTGTAGACGTGTGACAGAAATAAAGTCAGTCTGGTTAGTAATAAGTGAAGCTGGTAATGCTGTTTGTGGAGTTGTTTAATCAGATCTTCAGAGATTTAATGTCTTTTATCTTCAGTTCATCTGTGAGGGGAAGTTCAGCTGTGGCTGAAGAAAGTTGTAGTTTGTGAAACTGAACATTTTCATGTTCTTGGAATGTTACAAATCAACGTTCCTAGAATGTTGAATTTTAAATCAAAATTAAGTTGAAAGAATGTTTCAGGAACATTATACTAACCTTTAAATAACATTCTACTAACATTAAGAAAACTGGACATTCTTATGGTCTTGGAATGTTGCAAATCAACGTTCCTAGAATGTTGAATTTTAAATCAAAATTAAAGGGTTAGTTCACCCAAAAAATTAAAATTCTGTCATTTATTACTTACCCTCATGCCGTTCCTGTTACGGGTGCTGGTTGCAATAGACGAGTCGTATACGGACATCCACAATTAATGGGTATTTAATGAAAGCAGGAGCATAACAAACAACCAAACACTACAATATAACATTTAAGAACAGACAAGGAGTGAAGGGAGTGAGTCCAATATAAAGGGTGTGCTGACAATCAGGAACAGGTGCAGGCAATCCGTGATGAGGAGGAGAAGACGAGGGAAGTGAGTGCAGGTGTGGAAACACGAGGATCATGGGAAATGGAGTCTTGGAGACGAGGGAACTGTAACAGTACCTCCCCCTCCCGGTAGGCGCGACCACGCGCCGTAGATGGAACACCGGGGAGTGGGGGTGGGCGCCCTGGAGACCTCATGCCGGTGCAGGGAGAGGCATGGGTAGGAGTGGAGGTCTCCAGGGCGGGTCCATGAGCCATGGCGGGTCAGGTACAGCGGGCAGCCATGGCGGGTCAGGTACCGCGGGCAGCCATGGCGGGTCAGGTACCGCGGGCAGCCATGGCGGGTCAGGTACCGCGGGCAGCCATGGCGGGTCAGGTACCGCGGGCAGCCATGGCGGGTCAGGTAAAGCGGGCTGCCATGGCGGGTCAGGTGCAGCGGGCAGCCACGGCGGGACAGGAGACGTGGGCAGCCACGGCGGTGTTCGGAGCCCACCCCCATGTGTATTCCCCACATGTCCCCCACCCACGGGTGCTTGCGGCTGAGACTGGAGCGGAGGGCTCGAAGGGGGCTGGAAAAGGGGTCCCGTCCATCCCCTCAAATTCGATCAGAATCCCCACAGGCACTGGGGTCGGCTCTGTGGAGACTGGCGAAGATTGCTCGGCGGCGGCGGCTGGAGCTGAGGGCTCGGCGGCTGGAGCGGATTGCTCGGCGGCGGCGGCTGGAGCGGAGGGCTCGGCGGCGGCAGCTGGAGCTGAGGGCTCGGTGGCGGCGGCTGGAGCTGAGGGCTCGGCGGCGGCGGCTGGAGCTGAGGGCTCGGCGGCGGCGACTGGAGCGGGTTGCTCGGCGGCGGCCAGGAGTGGGCAGGACCGTTGAAGCGGTATGTGCAGGGTTTTGGTGTGAGGTGAGCTGGTGATGCCCGATAAGCTGCTGATGGGGCTGGACAAGGACTCTGGTTCTCAGGAGCTTTATCTACTTCAAACTTAGAACCATTTAACAGGAGAATCACATTCAGGGAATCGACTAAGGAGAAATGACAGGCTGGTTCGTTATAACGAATAACGTCCTTGTCCAGTCCCATCAAAAACACAGCATTAAGACAGGCATCAGGCCAGCTCACCAGATGTGAAACCTCCAAAAACTCCTCCACATACCTCTCCAACGGCCTGCCACTCTGCCGCAGATGGCAAAGTCTTTCGTCCGCCTTGAGGGCTACAGGAAGCACAGGAGTCAGAAAAATACCCATTATATGAGGTGGAGGTCCAACGGTTTAGGTCTGTTCTTCTGTTACGGGTGCTGGTTGCAATAGACGAGTCGTATACGGACATCCACAATTAATGGGTATTTAATGAAAGCAGGAGCATAACAAACAACCAAACACTACAATATAACATTTAAGAACATGTATGTATTTTTTTTCTCTTTCCTAATGCATAAAATGTTCAGACATTTTTTTTTATTTTACTTTTTAAAATTATTTTTATAATTATTAATTTGTTTTCGTGACGGACGAAAATAATTAAAAGAAACGCGTCGATGGGTGCTGACGTCACATGCGCGCCAGCTCGTTGAAGAGAGAGATGTGAGCCACATGTGCGGCTATTATTAATCTTGCCCATCTTCATCATTTTTTTTTAAATTGATGTCTGAACTGTTTTATTGCATTAGGTAAGTCACCATCATTCTTTATTTTCATAAATATTGTTTAAGCATTTGTTTGTTCATATAATGAAATGCGGATGGTTAATGCTGTTCCTTAAACTGGTACAAAGTGTGCAATACCATACTTGTAAAGTGTTTATGCTGAATTTATATACTTGTTAAAGCTATTTGCACATTTATGTTATGAAATAATGTTGTTAAAGTTTAAAAGTTGTAAACGTTATATGCATTTCGGTGATGGATGCTGACGTCACATGCGCGCCAGCTCGTTGAAGAGAGAGATGTGAGCCACATGTGCGGCTATTATTAATCTTGCCCATCTTCATCATTATTTTTCTAAATTGATGTCTGAACTGTTTTATTGCATTAGCGATTGGATGTTGCACCACAAAGTTTGAGGAGATTGGACTGTCTCAACGTTCGGCGGTCGTGTTGGAGTCGCGCAGTGAGGGAGATCCGCGCTGGATTTGCACTACAGAATAATTGCGTCATCGGAGGACTCCGCTTGTTTTCTTCATCGTTTCTTCATCGTTTCTTCATCGTATCTTCATCGTTTCTTCATCGTATCTTCATCGTATCTTCATCGTATCTTCATCGTATCTTCATCGTTTATTCCTGCAAAGACTGTAGGCATTTACACACACACACACACAAATTGAACTGAGACGCATTCACACAAACTGAACTGAGACATATTCACATAAATGGAACTGAGTCATTTATATTCCTCTTGGACTTAAGTATACACTCAAGTACACATACTGATTTTTTTATTTTTTTTTATTTTCTTTGTTGTTGATGAACAATATACTTTGTATTCAATTGGTGATTTGTGAAGGGAAAAGAATGTTTTCATGTGATGTGTGCAGTGTTTAAGTGCATACTGAAAAAGAATCGAAAAAAAAAAGAGAATTCAGAGAATACAGTTACAGTTCATTGAAGCTAATTAATGTGTTTCATTCAATTATAATTCATTTTACTATTAATTTTTTTTATTCATTCTGTTAGTATTGTACATGACTTAAGTTATACAAGTGCAGACACACATATTTAAAACAAAGTTGTAGTTATCATTTTGATTCAGTGCATGGTGTGAGACCCCGAACCCAGGACTCCAAATACTAGCATAAATAGGAATTAATTGTATTTGGTGAGCTCAGACCCAAGTAGATATTTTTCTTCCTTTTCTTTGATCTGGATTTTATAAACGGGTTACAGATAAGAGAGAGAAAAATTTGGCGCCCAACGTGGGGCTGCGCTTGTGTGACACAATTAGGTTTTGGTCCAAACTATTCTGAATATTTTCTTAATTTTATTTTTTTCTTTCTTCTTCCTTTAATTTTTTTTCTTTCCCCTTTCTCTTCACAATGGATCTGTGTAAGCTACATAATTTTGATCCTGAAAGATCTGTATTGCTTACAAAAGTAGACCCAAAGACTACTCTTGTGGAAGTGAGGAGATTCTTTGACCATCTTGATGAAGTGAGGAAAATTGAGTGGTTAGGTGACAAATTCCCAGGAGAGCTTCTTTGTGAATTTCAGGAGGTTACTACCCCATTAATAGCCGAAGAAGAATATTTGAATGCAGATGACCAAAATGTATGGGGAATCGTGCCACTAGATGGGAGACAGAACAAAGATGTGCAACATCACTCTAACGCCCCAACATCACTATACAGTGAATATTCAGATAAAACCTTGGATAATATGGCTGATCAGCTGTTGGCACAAATAGAGAGTTTAGCGAAACTACACTGCGTAGATGTTGATGAGCTAAGCCAGCAGGTAGTGACAAAGCTTGCACACAAAGCTGATGGTGCAGACAGGGGCCCTTCAACTTCAACCCCTGCTCCAAGAAAATCTTGTAATGTAATGCCAGCAGCGATGCAGTCTGTAGTTACCAATTCAGCATCAAAAGTGTCTTTTGCGATTCAAGCTGATTCACCTCCTGTGGAGAGAAATGTAAAACATGAGACTCCTGTCACGTTTACTATACCACAGGAGGTACAGCGTGTAGTGGTTGAACATGTGGTGAAGCATGACCCCGATTACCAGGGACATGTCACCTCACCCCCTAAACTGAGAATGTTTTCTGGGCTTTGCCCCAAGCCTAATGGGGAAGTTGATTTCAACACGTGGCAATTGTATGTTAGGCAGTTACTCTCAGACCCTTCTCTGATGGAGAGACATAAGAGACGGCACATTTTGGATAGCCTCCTACCCCCTGCTCTTAATGTCGCTCTAGGAGTAGGCACAAATGCACCACCAGAAGTGTACGCATGGAAGCTAGAAAAAGCTTATGGTAGTGTCACTGGTGGAGACGAGCTGTACATCCAGTTTATAGAGACGCACCAAAACAGGGGTGAGAAGTCCTCTGATTATTTGAGGCGACTCTATTCTCTGATGCAGGAGGTGGTTGAAAAGAAAGGAGTGGTTGGCGAACATTCTGATACTTTACTTCTCAAACAGTTCATCAGAGGGTGCTGGGATGAAGTCCTGATAACACAGTTGCATCTTAAGGAATTATTAACAGGCTCGTCACAATCTGATTTGAGCTATTCCAGCTTGCTGTACAAACTGAGGTCTTATGAGCATGAGAAACAGCTTAAGGAGAAACGTAGGAGTCTACATCTGTATACACCACCTGTTAGAGCGCAAAACCAAGTCCATGTTACTGTTGATCATGGATTTGCAGCTAACACTGAGGAGGTTCAAGACAGTCTGGCATTGACGAAACGAATAAAAGAGCTTGAAGCTGAGGTGGCTAAAGCTAAATCGCAGAAGCCAGCCTCAGTAAATAAATCGTCATATGACCAACTCCAGGTCAGTTGGCCCAAGAAGAGAAGAGGCAAAGAAGGGAAAACATCACACCCTGTGCCTCAGACTCACTCTAAGTCACTGCCTATGGGTGGGTTTTGCTACCGCTGCGGTGAAGACTCTCATTATTTGCAACAGTGTACTAATCCCATGAATGCAGCATTGGTGCAGCAAAAGTTAGTTCAGAGACATGAGCAAAGGAGTTCTCCCACCAAAGTGCCGACACCCACTGTACATTTAAACTTGGAGTAGCTTCTGTTGAGGAACGAACAGAAGCTGGAGTTGTGAAAAGTTCCATAGAAAAGAGTAACCAGGTCCCTAGTGGTTTAGTTGGGGAACCTTGGGAGAGTAAAGCTTGGGTGGATGGAATTGAGTGTCGCTGTTTAATAGACACTGGATCCCAGGTGACATGTGTAGCAGAATCCTTCTACAAGCAGTACTTACAACATAGGGGTATTGCTTCTATGGGAGACTTACTCCGGGTTGAGGGAGCTGCGGGACAAATAGTTCCTTATATGGGGTACATTGAGATAGATGTACAGTTTCCCAAGTCTGCCTGCGGAACAGATGTAGTCGTTGCTGTGTTAGCGTTGATCTGCCCTGATCAGGTCTACAATGCTCGGGTGCCCTTGCTAGTGGGTACAAATGTACTTCGCCAGCTTGTCCAAGATTTTAAAGGGAAAAGAATACATACAGCAAATGCCCATTAGCATCAACTGGATGATTGCTTATCGTAATTGTGATGCTAATTTGACACCCTGTAAAGGGGCACAGCATATCACCCCAGTTAGACTGTCAGGCAAGAAATCTGTAACGATTGGTAAAGGGGAAAAGTGCGAAGTGATCGGTGTTTATCGAGTTAAAGATTGTGGTCAGAGCAAGATGCTGATTATTGATGAACCACTGATGCATCACATTCCAGGTGGTTTGGTCGTGGAATGCAAATTGATTCAAGCTGAAGCAAGACCTCGAAATAAAGTCAAAGTAGTCGTTCGAAACATTTCAGACCACAGTGTAACCTTGCAGCCAAAGGGCGTGCTCGCTGAATGTTCAGTGGTGGACTGGATTAAGTCTGTCCCTATTTTTGATAAAACTAGCACTTCACAAGATACCACTTCCCTGATGGCAAGTCTTTTGGTAAAGGCGGAAGACCCTGTGACTCTCAATTTTAATGATTCTCCCATTTCTGAGGAGCTCAAAGCTCATATCATTGAGAGGATAAACCGTGAAGCGTCTGGTACATTTGCAAAGCATGATCTAGATGTGGGACGAGTGTCAGGCGTGGCACATCGAATAGAGCTAATTGAACATGTTCCCTTTAAAGAGCGCACGCGTCGAGTCTCTCCAGCTGATTTTGAGGATTTGAGAAAACACCTGTTAGATTTGCTTGCTAGCGAGATCATTGAGGAATCTAACAGTCCTTATGCTTCCCCAGTGGTACTGGTGAGGAAGAAAAATGGAGATTTGAGAATGGTGGTTGATTACCGCAAACTCAATAAACTAACAAAAAGAGATGCATATCCTCTCCCGAGGATCAAGGAGACTTTTACTTTGTTGTCAGGCTCCAAGTGGTTTTCGGTCTTAGATTTAAAAAGCGGATACTATCAATTAGAAGTCGAAGAAAGTGACCGTCCCAAAACAGCATTCACTACACCATTTGGAAATTGGCAATTTCGGCGGTTACCGCAAGGGCTGACAAACTCTCCTGCCACATTTCAAAGAACCATGGAGAAAGTCATGGCTGGTTTGAATTTGCAGGAAGTCATAGCTTTTTTTGATGACTTAATCATTTTTTCAGATACACTTGAACAGCATGAGGATAGGCTCATGAGGGTTCTCCAACGGATTTCTGCATTTGGGCTTAAGTTAGCGCCTTCCAAGTGCAAGTTCTTTCAATCTTCTGTTAAATACCTAGGACATGTTATTTCTGCTCAAGGTATACAGCCTGATCCAGAAAAGATTTCTGCTCTAACAGAATGGCCTCTTCCAAAGACTGTCAGAGATCTGAGGGCATTCCTAGGCTTTGCTGGGTATTACCGGCGATTCGTTGAGGGCTACTCTCAGATAGTCAAGCCTCTAAATGCGCTGTTACAGGGTGAATTTTCTACTAGAGGACGGTCAACATCATCGTACCGGGTTAGGAGTAAAGCGCAATCCTTAGCTGGGAAATGGAATGATGAGTGTCAAGTTGCTTTCGACACTATCATTCAGAAGCTTACAACTGCGCCAGTTCTAGGTTTTGCGGACTGGAAGTTGCCGTACATTTTACACACCGACGCCAGCGTCACTGGCATAGGCGCTGCTTTATATCAAGTTCAAGATGGAAAGACTAGAGTTATCGCCTACGCCAGCCGCGGTCTATCTAAGAGTGAGAAAAACTACCCAGTGCACAAGCTAGAGTACTTAGCGCTCAAATGGGCTGTGTGTGAAAAATTTCACGATTTCTTGTATGGCACAAAATTTACCGTGTTAACTGACAACAACCCATTAGTGTACGTCCTCACAACGGCTAAATTGGATGCGGCTGGCCATAGGTGGCTCGCAGCTCTGTCTATGTATGATTTTGATATTAAGTACCGAGCGGGCAAAACTAATGTCGACGCGGATGGGCTTTCACGTCGTCCTCAAGACAGATAGATGAACGTGTAGCAAACTTGATAAGCAGAGCAAAATGTGCAGCAACTGAGTTTGAAAACATTGAGCACGAAGCAATTAAAACTGTGTGTATGCGACATTCAGTGTGTTGCGAGACGCATGTTGTACAGTCGTGTGAGGAGGGAGACCTGCTGGAAGGCAGAGTTATTCCAAGTCCCGCTGTCGAGATGCTTCTTTGCAATGACGCTGTTGTCCCTGATGATTTCTTAGAACCTGAGCCCTGGCCTGGACAAACCACATTACCCAGTATGACTTCCACAGATTGGTACAAGTTGCAAAGAGAAGATGTAGCCATTGGAAGAGTAATTGACCTTGTGGTGTCTGGGGAAACTTTAACTCAGGCAGATAGACTCAAAGAATTGAAAGAAGTGAGTCTAATGCTGAGGGAAAGGCCCCGACTAAGCTTGGTAGATGGTGTACTATATCGTATGGTGTCCGATCAGTATGGGCAAAAATACAAGCAGCTAGTGGTTCCCCCGAGTTTTAGAGACAGAGCTCTTGAAGGAGTTCATGACGAAACAGGGCACATGGGGTATGAAAGAACTTTGGAGCTGGCAAGAGGTAGATTTTATTGGCCGAAAATGGCAGAATATGTTGAGAGAAAGTGCAGGACTTGTGAGAGGTGCGTCAAGAGAAAGGCTCGTGTACAAAGGGCTGCAGAACTCGTAAACATCAAAGCTTATTCTCCTTTGGAGTTAGTCTGTATTGACTATCTTTCATTAGAGCCAGATTCAAATGATACCCGTAACATCTTAGTCATTACTGACTTCTTCACTAAGTTTTCTTGGGCATTTCCCACTAAAGACCAAACAGCCAAAACTGTGGCTTCAGTGTTGTGGGAAAATTTGATCTGCAGTTTTGGTTTTCCTAAGAGAATACATAGTGATCAGGGGGCCAATTTTGAGTCTGAGCTTGTGAAGGAGTTGTGCACGCTAGCTGGAGTTAAGTCGCGCACAACACCCTATCACCCACGGGGAAACCCAGTAGAAAGATTTAATCGAACCCTTCTGGATTTACTGGGAACCCTGAGTGATAAAAAGAAAGAACATTGGAGAAAATATGTCCGTCCCCTAGTGCACGCATATAATTGCACTAGGAATGATGCGACCGGTGAGTCTCCTTTCTTTCTAATGTTCGGACGCCAACCTCGTCTGCCAATCGATCTTTGTTTTGGAATTAACCCAAAAGGGCATAATTCTAAAACTCATACTCATTATGTCTGTGAGTTGAAGCGAAGGCTGAGATACGCTTATCAATTGGCCATTCAAAATTCTGAAAAGAGACAATTGATGAACAAAGCTAGATGGGATAAGAAAGTGACAGCTGCTGCAGTAGAAGTTGGCGATCGCGTTCTTGTTAAGAACGTTAACATCCGCAGAAAACATAAGATAGCAGATCGTTGGGAATCCACCGTATATGTGGTGATAAAGCAGCCTAATGCAGAGATCCCTGTATATGTTGTTCGGCCTGAGAACGGTGAAGGCTCTGAGCGTGTTCTGCACAGAGATCTTTTACTCCCATGTGGGTTTCTTCCAACCAGTCCTGATGAGATTGAGGAGGCTCCAGTTGTTGAAAGAGCAGTTACACGCAGGATGCATAGACATGAGTTGGAAGGGAGCTTGGAAGTTGAATGTTGTGAAAAGAATGTGGAAGCCGAAGGTCCCATGGTGTCTCTGAACCCTTATGCCCCAGAGTTTCAGTTGGGGATGGCGTTGCGGGAGGTCTCTGATTCTTTGTCTCACAGTTTGTTGAATGATCAGGCAGAAATCTCTGATTCTTTGTCTCACAGTTTGTTGAATGATCAAGGAGAAGTCTCTGAATCTTCTGTGTCTCACAGTTTGTTGAATGAGCAAGAAGTTGAAATGCGCCAAGGTGATTGGCAAAGCGCAGAATCTGTTGAGAACAAGGTGGAAGAGAGCTGTGAGGCTGTAATTCAGAAAGATGTCACACCCTTAGTGGATGAAGTTAAAGAGATGACAGTACATCCTGATGAGTTGTGTGCTGAAAAGAGAATTGATTCTCCTATTGCATTAAGGAGGTCCCAAAGAGAAAAGAGACCCCCAAGTAAATTGAAAGATTTTGCTTGGAAAGCACAATGTGGGATGCAGTGTGCAAATGTAGAATCCAAACCCAACTATTTCAGTCAAGTAATTGAGATGATGCAACAACAAATGAAAGTGCAACAAACTCAAAGTGAATTGTTGTTTAGCCTTGTGGGTAATGTACCAAATTAAGTATCTGATGAGGACATCAGAGTTTCAGCAGGGGAGGATGTAACCCACCCAATTAATTGAGGTTGTTCCTATGTATTTTTTTTTTATGTATTGTTTTTCTCTTTCCTAATGCATAAAATGTTCAGACATTTTTTTTTTATTTTACTTTTTAAAATTATTTTTATAATTATTAATTTGTTTTCGTGACGGACGAAAATAATTAAAAGAAACGCGTCGATGGGTGCTGACGTCACATGCGCGCCAGCTCGTTGAAGAGAGAGATGTGAGCCACATGTGCGGCTATTATTAATCTTGCCCATCTTCATCATTATTTTTCTAAATTGATGTCTGAACTGTTTTATTGCATTAGGTAAGTCACCATCATTCTTTATTTTCATAAATATTGTTTAAGCATTTGTTTGTTCATATAATGAAATGCGGATGGTTAATGCTGTTCCTTAAACTGGTACAAAGTGTGCAATACCATACTTGTAAAGTGTTTATGCTGAATTTATATACTTGTTAAAGCTATTTGCACATTTATGTTATGAAATAATGTTGTTAAAGTTTAAAAGTTGTAAACGTTATATGCATTTCGGTGATGGATGCTGACGTCACATGCGCGCCAGCTCATTGAAGAGAGAGATGTGAGCCACATGTGCGGCTATTATTAATCTTGCCCATCTTCATCATTATTTTTCTAAATTGATGTCTGAACTGTTTTATTGCATTAGCGATTGGATGTTGCACCACAAAGTTTGAGGAGATTGGACTGTCTCAACGTTCGGCGGTCGTGTTGGAGTCGCGCAGTGAGGGAGATCCACGCTGGATTTGCACTACAGAATAATTGCGTCATCGGAGGACTCCGCTTGTTTTCTTCATCGTTTCTTCATCGTTTCTTCATCGTATCTTCATCGTATCTTCATCGTTTCTTCATCGTATCTTCATCGTATCTTCATCGTATCTTCATCGTTTCTTCCTGCAAAGACTGTAGGCATTTACACACACACACACACAAATTGAACTGAGACGCATTCACACAAACTGAACTGAGACATATTCACATAAATGGAACTGAGTCATTTATATTCCTCTTGGACTTAAGTATACACTCAAGTACACATACTGATTTTTTTATTTTTTTTTATTTTCTTTGTTGTTGATGAACAATATACTTTGTATTCAATTGGTGATTTGTGAAGGGAAAAGAATGTTTTCATGTGATGTGTGCAGTGTTTAAGTGCATACTGAAAAAGAATCGAAAAAAAAAGAGAATTCAGAGAATACAGTTACAGTTCATTGAAGCTAATTAATGTGTTTCATTCAATTATAATTCATTTTACTATTAATTTTTTTTTATTCATTCTGTTAGTATTGTACATGACTTAAGTTATACAAGTGCAGACACACATATTTAAAACAAAGTTGTAGTTATCATTTTGATTCAGTGCATGGTGTGAGACCCCGAACCCAGGACTCCAAATACTAGCATAAATAGGAATTAATTGTATTTGGTGAGCTCAGACCCAAGTAGATATTTTTCTTCCTTTTCTTTGATTTGGATTTTATAAACGGGTTACAGAAACACGAGGATCATGGGAAATGGAGTCTTGGAGACGAGGGAACTGTAACAGTTCCACACCCGTAAGACCTTTGTTTATCTTCAGAACACAAATTAAGATATTTTAGTTGAAATCCGATAGCTCCGTGAGGCCTCCATAGGGAGCAATGGACACTTCCTCTCTCAAGATCCATAAAGGTACTAAAAACATATTTAAATCAGTTCATGTGAGACAGTGGTTCAATATTAATATTATAAAGCAACGAGAATATTTTTGGTGCGCCAAAAAAAACTAAATGACTTATTTAGTGATGGCCGATTTCAAAACACTACTTCATGAAGCATCGGAGCATAATGAATCAGCACGTCGAATCATGATTCAGATCACATATCAAACTGCCAACGGCTGAAATCACTTGACTTTGGCGCTCCAAACAGCAGATTCGTCACAATGACTCATCTGTGCTTTGATGCTTCCTGAAGCATTGTTTTGAAGTCAGCCATCACTAAATAAGTCACCAAAAATATTCTCGTCGCTTTATAATATTAATATTGAACCACTGTCTCACATGAACCGATTTAAATATGTTTTTAGTACCTTTATGGATCTTGAGAGAGGAAGTGACCATTGCTCCCTATGGAGGCCTCACGGAGCTATCGAATTTTAACTAAAATATCTTAATTTGTGTTCTGAAGATTAACCAAGATCTTACGGGTGTGGAACGGCATGAGGGTAAGTAATAAATGACAGAATTTTCATTTTTGGGTGAACTAACCCTTTAAGTTGAAAGAACGTTTGAGGAACATTATACCTTATAAAAACTTTCCTTTTTTTATGTTCCCAGAACCAACACTGAATATTTAGAGTTCTTATAACAAAATTCTGTTAGCTGGGAGTAGTCTACAAATAACCAAGATCAAAAACCAAGACACAGGAAACAGGGAACAAGGGCTGGGAGATGCAGAACACTCCAGCTGGTGATGGTGACAAATAATGATTAAATAATAACAGAATGCTCGTTTATTTATTTATATACAATTTAGTTTAGGCTTGGGTAAAGGGATGGAATCTAAATGAGTTAAATATGGCACCAGAAATGGAAAAAGAACAGATGATATTTTTATTATGTCAAATTAGGTAGAATTAGGAAATGCATGTGATTGCAATGAACATATTTAAATAATCCCACTGATTAAATAGCCTACAATAAATCAACCAATATAATTTAATCAACAATCAATCAAATATGTTAATAATGTATGTTTCATTAATAATAGCTAATGATTGATTATGATCAATCTTAATAGTATGTTGTAGCCTATGTAAGGTTTTTTCTAGAGCCACACTTTACACATAAATTAAGGCTGTCAATTTTATGCGTTAATTTAATTAATAAGTTATGGAATAATAGAAACACACAGCGCTGTTTAATTTTGAAATGAATCCATGTTTTGAGCAAATCAATCGGGTGAACCAATGTTTCAATGCGCCATTTATAAAGAGAAGCATTTATTGTTTAAACAAATTGAATGAATTAATGTAACGGTGCGGTCAGATTTAACCAAGACATTTTCAGTACACAATGTTCCTTTAATTTCCAGTTCCAAACTTGAATCATCCACATTGCTACTCTGCAGCATGTTGGATCACATTTACTACCCACCAGCCCAGGTTCATCTTTAGACCTTTGCATTTTGTTTTGATCATGATGTGTCATACATTCCATAAAGATACAATTACCTAAAAACCAATAAGTACCAGGTAGTCTTGTAAACTCTGAAAAACCATTCCTATTGAGTAGCAACTCTGTGAGCGTGGCCTTGCTGCTGAGGATGTGGTCAGGAGATGATTGGGTCTATTAAAAGTGTGCTTATCCCTGCCGAGGCTGTGTGATTGATCTCAGCTGACACGTCCTTTTACCCACTGTCACATTAATAACTTGGTGTCTCTCATGAGAATGACAGACTGCTCAGTCCTGGGAGAACACGCTGCAGGATGCTCAAGGTTAGAGCGCTCGCTCATCACAAATCAAGAGCCCAAGTGTAGTTAAACACAGTAGAGCATGCAATTTTCCTTCTTCATTCTACAGAAACACTATGGTGTCTGATCTATTGCACACTGAACTTGTACACTGAGCAGTAAGTATTCATATTTTATTTATGTTGTTGGCTAAACTGCACCAGGTAACTTTAAATGGTTGTGTTCTGACTCCTGTTGATTGGTTTAGGCTCATTTATAATGCTCCCTAAGGGTGGTGTTCTGCTGACTTGCCTGCTATAGGACACCCTGAGAATGGATATGTCCAGTTTTTGTCTTTTTCCTCATGTAAATTAGATTTCTTGATCAGATTTGTAATAGTTTTCAATGGCCCACTCCTGATAACTCAATCCATCCATTTTCCAAACCATTTGTCCTATGGAGGGATGCTGGAGCCTATTCCTGTGCCTTGGTCCATAGGCAGGGAAACACCATGGATGAGTCGCCAGTGCATCACAGGTATACCACACACTCACACATTCAAACTCTCAATCTATAGGCTACAGTATCCAGTTCAACTGCACTGCATGTATTTGGGTTCTGGGGGAAACTGAAGCACCCAGAGGAAACTCACACCAAACAGGAAGAACAAACTTGAAGAGATGCCATGATAGCTTTCTCTTGCATTAGGTTCCTATGTCTTTCCTACCTGTCCTTTCTGGGTCAGGTCTGAAATAGGGCAGGCTATAGAAGGGAACTTAGATATACAGCATCTATAATATCTGGCCAATCCAAGAGGAATAACTACATTTTCCCCATGTGGCCTTGGGGAAACACTGCTTCGTATGCAAGTGAGATGGCCTCAACCACCCACTTGCTCATTCTCTGCTTAGATGCTGGGCCCCCTCTCTTAGGGGACCCATAACATACAAATAATTGATCTGTTTTTCTCCACAGGGCAGCTATGTGGACATAAGCATCCAATGCCCTCACAGGGCAAAGCAGATTCATCTTTTCCTGATCCACGTTTGTAAATGGAGGCGGGCAGAACGCCTCAAGTATGATGGGACCTGGGACCCTCGTTGGGACCTTTGGGACATAACCCGGTCTGGTGTGTAAGAAAGCCTTAATCATACCAGGCGCAAATTCTAAGCATGATGGAGTGACTGACAGCTCTTGTAAATCACCAATCCTTTTTAGGGATGAAATTGCCAACAGAAGGATAGTTTTTAGTGTCAGGAATTTATCTGATACTTCTTGTATTGGCTCAAAGGGAGCCTCAGCTAGCCCCTGGAGCACAATAGTCAGATCCCAGGTCGGGGTTTTTGTGCGCACCGCAGGTCTCAACCTGAGAGCGCCAAGAAGAAAGCATATAACTAGGGGGTCTCGACCCACCGAGGAGCCCCCTACAGGACTATGATAAGCCGAAATGGCTGCGATATACACCTTTAGTGTTGAAGGGGTTAAACCTTCCGAAAACTTCTCTTGAAGGAACTGCAGCACATAGCTGATTGGAGACTGGACAGGGTCCAAATTATGTTGGCCACACCATGTAGCGAACAGTTTCCATTTATATGAATACAGCTTCCTCGTGGAGGGAGCTCTGGAGTGAAGGATGGTCTCCACAACCTTGGTTGAGAGACCAAATTCTATGAGCCTTGCCCCCTCAGAGGCCAGGCCCACAGTTTCCATATTTCTGGGTGGGGATGGAGAATCGTGCTGCCCGCTTGCGACAGGAGAGCCGTGAAGTAGAGACATTATGTCCGAGAACCATATTCTGGTCGGCCAGTAAGGGGCCAACAATATTAGGTCGACCCTCTCCTGGCGAACCTTCTCCAGAAGTCCCGGGAGCAGTGAGATTGGGGGAAATGCATACAGGCGCAGCCTCGGCCACGTCTGTAGCATAACATCCAGCCCTAGAGGTGCTGGGTGCTGCAGGGAATACCACAGAGGGCACTGAGATGACTCCTCTGTGGCAAATAGATCGACTTGAGCTCGACCGAACATTTTCCATATTTGCTCCACCACCTCGGTGTGGAGTCTCTATTCCCCTGGTCTCGCGCTCTGCCTCGACAGAGCGTCCGCCCCCACATTCAACCGCCCGGGAATGTAAGCTGCTCTCAGAGAGAGGAGCTTTCCCTGGGACCAGAGGAGGATGCGGCTGGCCAACTTTGATAATAGGCAAGACCGCATAGCCCCCTGATGGTTGATGTATGAGACCACCGTAGTGTTGTCCGTGCGGACTAACACATGGTGATCCCTCAGGTCTGGGAGGAAGTGTCTCAGAGCAAGAAACACCACCATCATCTCCAGCCGATTTATGTGCCAGGAGAGCTGATGGTCCTCTCAAAGACCCTGAGCTGAGCGACCACTCATGATCGCCCCCCCAGCCCGTGAGAGAAGCGGCGGAATCGCCGCGTGACTTTGATAATGCGAAAAGGATTTCCCCTCAGAGAAAACCCCTTGGTCCTGAGCCACCACTGTAAGGGTCTCATGTGCAGGAGGCCAAAAGTAATAATGTTGGATGCAGCTGCCATCAGACCCAAAAGTCTCAGTGAGTGACTGGCCTAACTTCACCCCATTCACGGCCCCGAGAATGGAATTCACTCGAGCAGGGGACACCTGCGCCTGCATCGTGGTGGAATCCCAGATTACTCCTAAATAGTTTGCAACCTGACTCGGGACCAGCACACTCTTTTTGGTGTTGAGCCTCAGCCCAAGCCTTTTCATGTGCGACAGAACAACATCTCGATGTTGAACTGCCAATTGTTCTGTTTGAGCTAGTATCAACCAGTCGTCGATATAGTACAGCATGCAGATGCCCTGGAGTCTCAGCGGAGCCAGAGCTGCATCCACGCACTTCGTGAACGTGTGGGGTGAGAGGGATAGGCTGAAAGGAAGAACCCTGTATTGGTAAGCTTCGCCCCCGAAAGCAAACCTGAGGAACTTCCTGTGAGAAGGATGGATGGATACATGAAAGTATGCATCTTTCAGATCTATCGCCACAAACCAGTCCTCGGACCTGATCTGGGGAATGATCTGTTTGAGTGTAAGCATTTTGAACTTCAACTTCTTTACAGATCGATTTAGCACACATAAATCTATGATCGGACGCAACCCTCCATCCTTCTTTGGAACAATGAAGTAGTGGTTGTAAAAGCCTGACATTTTGCTGGGAGGAGGAACCCTTTCTATAGCTTCTTTTTGCAAAAGCGTCGTAACCTCTTGTTCCATCACCAGAGACTGCTCTGGGGTTACCACTGTGGGAAGCACCCTGTTGAACTTGGGCGGTGTAGAACCGAACTGAATTCTGTAACCCTGTTCTATCTTGAGCAGCACCCACTTCGAAATGTTCGGGAGACGTTTCCATTCTTCCACATATTCTACTAAGGGAACAAGTCTCTCGAGACTGGTCTCTGGTGTTTTTTGAGCACTTGGCTCGTCCATCTGACGCGGCGCACCGGCAGACAGACGAATCAAGCGCCAACCGACCCTCCTCGGAGGATCGGTGGAGACCGCTGCGCCCTGACGCACACTGGGTGGCAGGGTTGACAGGACGGTCCCCTGAGGGCACCGAGGAGGACCCGATATCCGAATCCTTCCGGAGGGGGCTGCCCTCGAGAGATCCTGCACTACTGATGTCAGGACCTCTTCTTTGAAGCCTGTGCCGCCCGACCCAGTCCCCATGATCTTTGTGGGGTAGCACAGGAGGTGACACTGGCCTTCTGTTGCGCTCTATGCACTGAGGAGCTGGCTGTCGGCCGAGGCTGCTCCCACGCGGCAGCCTTGGGGGGATGAGAGCGGCGGGGAAGAATTTTCTGGAAGGCCGCTGATTGTTTACGTGTCTCCGGAAACCTATCGACGACAGTTGTAACTGCGTCGTCGAACAGGCCAGCAGGAGACAGCTGCGCATCCATCAACACATTCTTGTCTTTATCTTTAATGTCAGATCAATTCAACCATAAGTGCCTCTCCGTGGCCACCAGGGCTGCCATAGAGCCGCCTATTGATTTGGCCATCTCCTTGGTGGCCCGGAGAGCTAAATCTGTTGCTTTTCATATCTCTTGGATGGCATCAAATGTTGCTTCCCCACTCTCATCTATATCCCCCAGCAGATCAGCTTGCTATGCCTGCAAGATTGACATTGTATGCAGGCATGCCGCCGCCTGACCCGTCGCCGAGTAAGCCTTGCCCACCAAACTAGACGTTATTTTTAAAGGCTTGGTGGGCAATGTCGGGGTCCTGAGGGACGACGCAGACTCGGGCGAGAGATAGCTTGCAAGCGTCTCTTCTACCCGAGGCATCGCCCCATAGCCGTGGTGCTTCAGCCCTATGATGTTGCTATATAATGATGTTTGGGGGCTGAAGAAACGATATTGCACAGGTCTTCTCCACGACCTCGACACCTCGGTGTGGAGGTCGGGAAAGAACAGCAGACCCCCACGCTAGGATAGTGACCGTGCGGGGAGGAATCTTTCATCCAAATTTCTTTTTGGTTTATTGTCATATTTTTCCGCGGGCCAGTCAATGTTTAGCTTTTCAACTGCCCTGGTCACTACCTCCTCATAAGCTGGAGATGAGGATGGCGGTTCCTCATCCCCTTCGACACCCTCCACATCAACCTCCTCGGAGGAAGATATATTGAGTGTCTGTGTCTCCCTCCGGGGGGAAGAAACCGCAGCGCGTGCTTCCACCGCCAAAGGAGAGACACTGGGTCCAGCAGGAAAGGGAAGCGATAGGGCTGGGCCCGTCTCTCCCCCCTCTGCCAGATCCATTTGTGAACCCCACGAGTGCAGACTGCGCCGAGCCTCAGCAGCGGTGGGACCGGAACCGCGGGGAACACTCACCGCGGCGCCCACCTCGAAGAACGCCTGGCGTGAATGCAGCACTCTGAGAGTGAGCCTCTCGCAGTGAACACAGACTCCCTCGAGAGCTGCCTGTGCGTGCTCAACTCCCAGGCATCTGACACACATCTCATGTTCGTGATGAAGCGAGGACAGGGATGAACACACTTAGTAAATTGCTGCTTTTTTTCCGCAATTATATATATATATATACATATATGTCTTGTGTTTGTGCTTGCAAAACTCTTGTCCTCAAACGAAGAGGACAGACAACAATAAAAAAGACAGACAAGATACAGATAGCGCTTGCTGAAGACAACAGAAGCTAGCGTTCTTTGTTCCGGGCATGCTTTATAGTTTCCTGGTCCGTGATGTCACCCGCCTCTAATGCCATTGGATGGATACAGAGGTGCTTCACGAACACAAAATGCAGAGGGTTCCCATTGCGTCATTGGATGTAGCGTCGATGTTCCCACGAAAGGGAACTTTATTTTTTTGTCTTGAAAAGTTGATAGACAATCAATACTGAGTGTTCGCTGGCTAAACAGGTTTTTTAAATTTTATCACATTAAGTTAATTTTATTAACTGATCCAAATATTTATAATTAATTATAACTAGTTATGAATAATTATACATATTTATTTTGAGCTAATTTACTGCATGAAGACTTTTTCCATGTTTAAGTGCTATAATCAGGTCCCCGGTGCATCTACCAACCCAGAAAACGTAAAAAAAGGACAACCCAGTAACTTTGTTTTGGCAAGCCTTTCTCTGCAAGCATGTGAAAACACTAGCCGCTCAGATTTCGCTCCCCTTGTGACGTAGGAAGGGGATCTTATTATAATATTACCGCCCCTTCACGTTTCCACCCACAGAACCATCATTTTGTTTTCGCAGTTCTAAGGCCATGGCAAAAGTTTGAGCAAAGCATGCTAACTCTGCTGTCGTTGGCTGCACAGATGAGCACAGAACACTATTTAGAGTCTTTAGCTAATTGGATAGCCTGCAAGTTGACTTACCTTACTGACAATCGTCATTTTGGCTGTGTGTGAGATTCTTCAGCTTTGTTGTTGTTGAGCAACTGAAGCGTGAGCTGTTATAGCTCCACCCTCTTTTGGAAAGCGGTCAGGGAACAGTAGCTCATTTGCATTTAAAGGGACAAACACAAAAAGGCATGTTTTTGCTCATACCCAAACAGGGGCGAACTTGACAAGATATAATAAATGATCTGTGGGTTGTTTTTAGATGAAACTTCACAGACACATTCTGGGGACACCAGAAACTTATATTACATCTTGTGAAAAGGGGCATATTAGATTTAATATACAGCTAATTTGAAACCACACATAACCCATCTAAAAATGCAATAGTTGTCACTTTGTGTACACTAAGTCTACAGGATTGCAGGATTGGCTTAATCCCTCCTCAGGAAGGGAAATATGGATCCCACATTTTTATCAGTGAACTGCCCCTACCAGGAAGACATAGCAGAGTGAACATGGTGTTCTGGGCTTTGAGCAGGTAGATCTTTGTCTCATCCTGCCTTATCAATGATCAATGTTTAGAAGGGATTCCAGTGTAAATGCAAAGAGATCCCAGTGTTACCTCCTACACAAATAAATGCCTGTGATCAGACAGGAAATCGGCAGCAGCTTTTACTTTTCATCATGCCTGTTGTCACAAGATTCCCATCTCTGATCTTGAAATACTGAGAGGGGAGATGTCTCTGTGGCAAGAAGCATCAGGAAAGTCTTTCTTCTCACCTAGAGGACCTTTTTGATGCCGCCTTCTACCAATTCACCTAGAAACAGTTATGTTTACAAAGAACAAGATGGATACAATAAGCACCTTTGAGTGAAGAAAGGCAAAAATGCTCCACCTGAATTTTGGATAAACCCATCCCTTTAACGATGATGATCGATAATGACAGCCAGTCAGAATCCATACTGCTTTAAAGAGCTGAAGCATTTAAAGTGGCAGACGACATAACTGCAGTGTGCTTATAATAAACACAATGATATTGTCTGCTGGTGTGGATGATAATATAGTTATCATTTTAGTTATGATCCGCTGTGGTGACCCCTAACCAGAAGAAGCCGAAAGAAGAAGATTATATTTATCTTTATATTTATCATTCTTGGTGTGAATGGGCCTTTATTTAGTCAGAAGTTTTTGTCTCAGTGGCTGGTTCTTGGCCAGAATACACTGCAAACTGGACCAGACTCTATGCGGATAATCAAAAGCCAGTGCTGGACATGCACAATAACTCCTAACAGGACCAGTGCCAGGATGCAGGTCCCTCGAGATCTTTTACAATAGGTTTACATGCATCCAAGGTCAAAAAACACTTTTTATTTTCTCATAATATACACTGCAGCTGCATCACCTCTTTTTTAGATCTCTCTAAACTTATTCTGCTCTGATTGTTCAGATGATCCAGTCTGAGCGCATGTCGAGAAACAAAACGGCCATATCTGAATTTCAGCTTTAGATTTTTCCTCTTAATATACACAGTGTATATTACAGTGTATATCCACTTTTATACACAGTGATACAAACAGTAACAATGGCATCCTCATCCTTTGGAAGTGCATGCAAAGTGGATTTGCTTTCACAACGCAGAAAACAGTGTCTTTTCAACATGTCGAACGACACAAACCAAAATCTTCCAGGCCTCAGCTACAATTACAGTGTTAAAGGGAGGGTCAAAGTAGACGTTGTTTCCTGGCAACCAGTGAAGACCATAGGCTGGCATTATGCAAATTTATTAACTTACAGGTTTGCGCATGAAGTAAGACTGCATTTCAGGCAGTTCTGAATCGGTTCTTTCTTTTAGGAGACAATAAATACATTTATCATGCACTTTGTGACCTTTTACATTCGCAAACAGCAGTATATAACACACATGAAAGGTAATATCCAAAAAAGCATAATAGGGGAACATTAATGTGGCAGGGGAATGAAGAAGCAGACATTTATCAGGAACCAAAGACATAGTAATGCAGCGTAAGTTTAGTGGGTTCTGAAAGAAGGGACAGAATGAGAAGCATTAGCAATAAGTACATTAAAAAAGTAACAACTGTCTTTTCTCTCTCTGATTGACAAAAACTTATCAGGTTGAAGATAGTATAATTTTGTCTGCCTACCTGTCAGGCTTTGCTGTTGGATCTTTATATCCATGATAAAGAGACCATGCTGAATCAGAGGGAATTAATTTATAATATTTAGCTTTATATATTCTGTTAAGTACAGTTACAGTCTGTTTCAATACACTGTCTATGGTGTGAAATAAAGGCAATATTTTCAATTGAGCCAAAGTGTTGGAAGAAGGAAGCTATCTGTCTAACTGAAGAACAGGGCCTTGTACTGAGGGTAGAATATGTCGGTAGTTTTAAATGGAAACTGACATTTGGCATGGCTGGAGGAGTCCCTTGTGGCCATTTTGCTGAGATAATGGTAACTGTCTTCTTTGGTTAAACGGCCTCATTGCTCAGTGCTAACACAGGGTGTAGGAGTCCAGCACATCAGTATTCTGAGGCTTTACACAGCTCGGCAGCCCTGTGAATTAACACTCAATCTGTCATCTGCAACCAGTGAAATATCTGGAAAGGCTAATGCAGATGGATGGGAAAGAGATATTAGCTGAGGAAGTAATGTATTAACACAACACTGCTTATGTCTCTAAACTGCTTTATAGCCATAGCTTTTTCTATGGGTGAAACAAAATACCACCTTTCATGAAGCATAAATGCATTTACCAATAGCATGCTTCCATGCAGTTGCCAAGACCAGATTTTAGTATAATAGACACTGTGGGGTGGTGGTAGGCAGCATAGATTTTAAGGCTCTGGGCTGTTAATGCAAAGTTTACAGGTCAGACACAGATGACCCATTAAAGGTGCTGTATGCAATTTCTCAAATTCGTTGTTGAACACTGTTGATATTTGAAATCAACCCAAACAAACCCACCCCTCTCTCCATTGCTCCACCTCCAAAACTTATTTTCCAATCCTAACTACCCTGTTCCGAGTCAGTCTTGAACCCCGGCCCAATTGCTGCTGGCATGCAAGGTGAATGCACTACCAATGACGCTAAACACCTAATTCTCTAGCAATCGTCAGAAGTTTAAAGGATTAGTTCACTTTCAAATTAAAATTTCCTGATAATTTACTCACCCCCATGTCATCCAAGATGTTCATGTCTTTCTTTCTTTAGTCGAAAAGAAATTAAGGTTTTTGATGAAAACATTCTAGGATTTTTCTCCATATAGTGGACTTCAATGGACCCCATTACAGTTTCAGTGCAGCTTCAAAGCATTCTATGCGATCCCAGACGAGAAATAAGGGTCTTATAGAGAAACCATCGCTTATTTTCAAAAAAAAAAAAAGAAAGACAAATTTTATATGTTTTAACCATAAATGCTCATCTTGAACTAGCTCTCTTCTTCTTCTCTATTTGAATTCTGGCAGTGTAGACGCTGCTTAGTGTATTACTGCCCTCCACAGGTCAAAGTTTGAACTAAATTGTCATATACAATATGCTAGTGCAAGTATATAACAATTAGTTCAAACTTTGACCTGTGGAGGGCAGTAATACACTTAGCAGCATCTACACTGCCGGAATTCTAATACAGAAGAAGAAGAAGAAGAAGAAGAAGAGAGCTAATTCAAGATGAGCATTTATGGTTAAAACGTAAATAATTTTTTTTTTTTTGTAGAAAATGAGTGATGGTTTCTCTATAAGACTCTTATTCCTCGTCTGGGATCATGTAGAATTGTTTGAAGCTGCACTGAAAATATAATTTTGACCTTCAACTGTTTGGGGCCCTTTGAAGTCTACTATATGGAGAAAAATCCTGGAATGTTTTCATCGAAAACCTTAATTTGAAGAAAGAAGGACATGGACATCTTGGATGACATGGGGGTGAGTAAATTATCAGGAAATTTTAATTTGAAAGTGAAATAATCCTTTAACTGCAAAACTCTCACAATCTGGCCAGCAAGACAATTTTAGCTTAAATAGGGCTATTCTGCAATTAGCATACTATGCTTCTGTCACAATCACCGTCAGTTCCTGGACTCTAATTCCCATAATCCTCCTTGCCAGTCACATGCACACATTCCACACCAATCACCAATTGCCACATACAGCTGTAGCTCATCACCTTGACTATAAAAGACTCACACACACAGCATTTATATCCTGTCTGCCTGTCTGTTACTGATCCTGCCTGTTACCTGTTTACAATCCTCTGCTGCCTACCCCTGACCTGTGCTTTGTATACTGATCTGTGAGCAGGGGCGATTCTAGGATTTAGATTTTAGGGGGGCTCAGCCCCCAATAAGGGTAGGCTATGATTAAAAAAATATTTGACTGACTGTTGCTCATTTGCAGACCTACTCCCGCATGACAAGAAAAAATGTTGTATATCCATCTACAATGAAATATAAATTATTTTAGTTTTTTAGCTTTTTAGCCTTTATAATCAACAATACGGTTGGATATTCATAAAGTCACCCCATGAAAATTGATGTCATTTTAAGTATTTTAACAAACTAGCTAATATTCATTAAGAATATAGACAAACCATGTATTAATGTAATTGTCTATTGGCAATATGATTAATCTGTTCTATATTTATTTCTATTTATTAAAAATAACATGAAATTTGCCACTTCTATAAATCAAGTACAAATCTAGTATAAATAGTATAAATCAAGAAAATCAAAAATCCCTTTACTCTACGCTTACTCTAATTTATGTATCATGACACTCCTCCTGATTCATTATTACTTAATACAAAACAAAATAACTCCACATTCTCTCTCTGGGCCATCTAGTGCTTTCAGACAATGATGTGTGTCATTTCTGTGCATGGCTGCATAATGTAATGTCAAAATACATTATAATATGTCTGTAATTGTAAAAAGTAAATTAAAATAAATCATGATCGTTTTCTGAATCTAAAGTATGTTTTCATGGGTGTTAATCACTTAATTTTGTAGGAATAAAAAACAACTATCACACAAGGGCTGAAGGTGAACGCAGTGAAACGTATTTGTATTGGATGAGAAACCGAGCCGTCCCGTGTGCTCCCAATGCTCCAGTAACATTATACATTATGTAAACTGCAATGCATTTATGACAAAGAACTGCACCGATGCAGATGTAATATCATAGCATTAGCAATCTATCAATAAATGCACGCACACACGACACACACCTTGTGCTTTCTGATGTTCGCTCTGCTCGGCGCCCCTGCAGATTGAAAAATGCGCTAAATCCAAGCAGACTCAGATAAGGGGAGGAGCAGAAACTTGACGCAGCTTGCCGCCGTTTCAAATGAGTTTTTTTAAAGGGGACTGAAGCGATCAAAAATTTATTAATCAAATATTTTTTTTAGGGGGGCTGGGCAGAAGCGCACAACAACAGCGAACAATAACATCATAATAAATGTTATTGTAAACGTAAATGTTTCTCAACTCGTGGGGTTGCAAGACGGTGCACTTTTCAATCACGCACAAATATGGCGCGCTCACATTTAAATGCATAATTTTACATTCTGGCATTTATGTGCTGTTGATTTCTGCTTCCTTGTCAGCAAATGGGAATTCAAAAGAGAACACTTTTTTTTTTCCCTTTGTACTGAGTTTAATTTATGATAGAACTGTTGCAATTATTTATTTTGACAATATAGAAAGTTAAACATTTAGTGTTTACTTTTTTGGTTAGCCTACTTTTTGAAACAGACAAACTCAGAATTGTTGAAGTTCATTGATTATACATAAATTCAATGAAGGTTGAATAATCTTTGAACTACAGTATGTAGTTATCTGCATGTCTCATCCATGGAGATGCAACAATGGAGAACAAGCTATTGGGGGTTTTGAGAACCAGAACTGACTGAACAAGTTGAAGCTATAGTGTGAGCCCCTTTATTAATATGCCTGCAAGTGAGGAATGATTACAACAAAACAACAAAAAAGGTCAAATTCACTCAGCATTCCATGATCTAATTCACTATCTTAATTACAATTAAGTACAAATTAACTGTATTCAGTTGTGTTGTAATCACAGTCCAGTACCTACATTATAGTCAGACTCATTTTTATGTTGAAATTATGAATATTTCGGTGCCACCCCGGACTGGTTGCTGGCCCCTGCCTGGCCACCCCTATGAAAAAATCCTGGCTCCGCCACTGCACTCAAAGCTCTTCAATACAACCCGTCCAAATAAATTCTGCTTTTTAACTCGAAGAAATTTACAGAAATTTCGATTGTACTATAATGTAGCCTACTATATTTATTTTTTTTTACCTCAGTTTAATTTAGTAAATCTATTTAGTTGTGCAGCCAGCCCTTTGCGAAAACATAAAAGAATAAAGGTTTTAAAACATCAATTAAATTGTTAAATTTGTATGCATTTTCATTACCACATTATTAAATCATAAAAGTACAGAATCCAGAAAAATTAAGTCAAACCAGAATGTATGAATTTGTATGAATTATTAATGATAAATATAAGTTATTAAACTAATAAATAATCAATGGTAAAATTTTCTTGTTTTTGATTAATGAAATTTGAATAAACACATGCTTTCAAACATTTGCAAACAATTTTCAAGTCGATCGGACCAACGGTTGCCTAGTTATAGCCATTTATGTGTTTTCTTCTATCTTATAGCGCCTCCAAGTGGCAGAGATGCGCATTTTTTTATTTTACCAAAGATTGAGCTTATAATTGGTGAAGATATCTCATTCCGTTCAAAAGTTATAGCTAAAATATGATTTGGCTAATGTTAGCATAGACGCTTTTTGGCTTACAATTTTTTTTTATAGGGCCCTATTAGAGTGTGGTAATTTCAACATTTACTATTACTTTTATTGTTATTATTACTTGTATTACTACTACTATTACTACTACTACTATTAGCATTGTTTACTGTTTTTTGGGGGGGGGGTTTGTAAATAAAGCACTATTTTAGTTTTTTCCATTTTAAAAACAATCTGTTAATTTATCGGTATCATCCAGTGTGGTCCAACCTAGCCATCGGTATCGGCAAAATCCATTATCGGTCGACCTCTAGTTCAAATATTTGCCACTTGCCACTGTATATAGCTTTTGAAGTTCTTTTCTGATTCTAAACAATGACAAATAAATAATTTAATACTGAGATGACAGTGACTTTATAAACACTTGATATGTTTAGCCCTTTTAATTTGCTCTTAGTATGGTTTGCATGTGATGTGTGCAATACAAAATTACTTACATGCTTGAATTCAATGAAAGACTTGATATTTTCTTCCAAGCTTGGTTTGAACATTTTCATCCCTTTTTTGTAGACAGGGGTGGGCAGTATTACAGGAAGCAGCCTGAGTGCAACGTCACTTTGGACTTCTGTGCAGATTAATATTTTGTATCAATTATTTTGTCATCTTTATTCTAAAGAATAACTATAAGTTCTTGCATTCACAAATATACCTGGAGACAAATTGTCTAAATTGTGGAGAAGCTCCTGCGCCTTTTTCTCCTGGCTGGTAAAGCAAAGGATTTTGTCTTTGAAACTCATTTTCCAAGTTTGGAAAAGTCTCTCTGCGTGGTCGGGGAATAATACAGAGAAGTCTTGTGAAATCTGAAAATGAGAAATCAACAGTGCATTAACATATTTTTAAAAAAATTAAAAGGCAATGCTCTGTCTTCAGCCTTCCAGAGTTCCAGAGCAGTACAGGCAAACTAATTTCCCTATTTAAAAATATATTCCTACAAGACACATGCTCTTATCCACTGAGCCCTGTGGAGGGCTGTTTCTTTCATGTAATCTGCAACTTGGTTAGCTGGCCACATATTATTTTTAAGCCATTCTGCAAGTTGTACTGCTCTGTCAGGTGAAATAATTGGCTCTGCAAGTAAATATCATTTTAAAAACAACAAAATTAAGGATATTTGCCAAAATAATAAACACTTGCTTTTAGTAAAAAAAACTTTTACCTGGTATAACCAAGGTGCTGCTTATGGCTTGAGAATCCTCTTTCTCACGGCTTGTGCAGTTTTCACGACGGGTTCTCTTCCTGACATTTCGCAAGCGTTCCTCCAGGAATCCAGTAGCTGGACGATGGCTTCGTCCAGGGCTGAACCATGCTTCCTAAAAACACAATATAGTTTTTGTTCTCATTTATTTGGTTCCACAGTTATTGCTGATTTTTATTTTATTTAAACTGTTTTTTTCTTCTTTATTATTTTACATGATGGTTTATGCCGTTCATGCCTCCAAACATTCTTATTTGTTTTGATAACGTTGATAAACATTCTGCTTTTCATAATTATTTGTTCTTCATTCATTACTGATTTTTAGTTTTGTACCTATACCTATTTAAACTTTGTGTTATTGGAGTTACTATAAAAGTTATTTGTTCTTTTATATTAGGCATATAGCGTGGTGTATATTTATTATTAGTTTTGTTAATAAAAGTTCTATGTTCTACATTGTATTTTGTTGTTGCTTGAATTGAATTAAAGCAGTTGATGCCGAATAGCTGCTAAAAGTGAAAGAAAAATGTGCACGGTGCTTTTACAAGCCATTTAAGCAGAGGAAAGTGAGGGAAAGAGGAAAAACTCAAACTAAGATTCATACGACCCCCCACCACGGTGATATCAGTATTACCGCTGTTGTTAAGCGTCGATTAACCGGTGGAAAAATTTCCTCACCATCACAACCCTAGTTTGTATCCTGTAGTAATGTGACAAACTAAATACTTTATTTCAGGGTTCATGCAGGTTTCAGTAAGTCAAATTTAAGACCTTTTTAAAACATTTTAAGACCATAAAGATTGAAATTTAAGACCTACACGACGCATTACCAAAAAAATATTCAAATCAAAGAAATTCTGAAAAAATGATTTATAAATATCTGTATTATTTCAATGAATACAGTCATTGAAAAAGCATTAATTTAATATACAGATAAAGCAATCACATTAGTAACCTTCCACACCCAACAACATGCCAAATGCCCAAAACCATAGGCCCAAAATGAAAATAGGCTAAAACAAACTTGCCCTCAAATAGAATAGATTTCATTTCATATTTATTTACATTACAAAACACCATATTAAAAGGTGCTAAAGAGGATGTTTAGTTTTATACATTTTTGCAATATTACTTGAAACTGTCTTTACTAATTGATAAAAGACTATTTATTAGGTACACTGAAAGGAATAATATTAATCTACATCATCTGTGCACGAGGTAGGGCCTTAAAAACATCAGCCAATCGTGAAAACGATTGGCCCTCTGGCTTGTCAATCACTGCCATTGTGAGAGACGTGCGTGGATTGGCCCTCTGGCTTGTCAATCACTGCCATTGTGAGAGACGTGCGTGGATTGGCTAGCTTGTGTTTCTCCCATAGGTTTCTCCGCTCTGGCGTGTGACTCCGGCGCCTTCACACCCAGAGTCCCTAATTGATTTTTTTTTTTTTTTTTTTTTGCAAAGTTTGCAGTGAGCCTCGTGCATGGAGCTGGGTACCGCTTGTAACCAACAGCAGAAATCGCTGTGATCTAGCCATGTCTAGTTGAAAGTAACTCTGAGGAGACGCAGACGTATTTCGCGCGCAAGTATTGCATTTATCACGGGATTTGTAGTTTTATCACTGCGTATACCAACACCAATATACCCCAGAAAGAACTACGACTCGCTACTTTTTTGCTACTTTGTAATAACTTTCAGCAGGTAACGTTTATGGAAATGGGTAAAAAAAAAATTAGCCCTGACCAAATGAAATTTAAGACCTCGGATGAAAATCTGGCCGTTTTTAATACTTTTTAAGGCCTTAAATTTAAAGTTCAGAATTTTAGACTTTTTAAGACCCCACGGGAACCCTGTATTTGGAAAGACACATATAATGAAAAACACATTCTATGGAGTCCCTAAAGGGACATGGTGATGGAAAAAAATGAGATAGGAGGATAAATATTTTTTTCATTTTTTTGCATTTGCTCACAAATGTTTTATAAATGAATGCAAAAGCATTAAAATATATTCTGTTCTCATCTAATTTTTTCAATCACCATGTCCTTTTAAATGCTCCATAGAATGCGCTACTCATTTTCTTCACTTTCCAAATAAGGTTTTCAGCTTCAAGCAAATCCATAGTATCCTGTGAATGTATCAAGACCATAGACCAATTTGTTCCTTTTAAAATGAAAAGCTTTAGAAATGAGGCAATAAGAAAGTTGTACTCACATAGCCTTTACCCTGGGAGTCCTTCAGACAGGGATATTGCTCAACCAGAGAAACAGCCAAACACATCTTTTGCTCAGAGGATGGGCTAGAAATAATAATAATAATAATAATAATAATAATAAAAAGAATTCAGGAGAAAGTCACACATCAATACAATACGGACATGAAAGAATTTCCAGCATTAGACAGACTTAGGACTCATACACAATGTTTACATTTAGTTGTAATTTACCTTCAAGTGCTTTGTTCTGTTATGTACAGACACAGTTCAGTAATTTACAGGAGCAACAACCGCATTCTACAACAGGACTGACTCCAGAAAATAGCAGGAAGCGACAACCGCATTTACAGAAATTCTAATTTTAAATGTAATTGTCACTCCTGCAACTTCACAGTGTGTACTTGGCCCTAATCCACTATGGGAGCTCATGCAACTGGCCAAACTTGGATGCACCATTTGGCCTAAATTCACTTCCTTTTACAAAAATGTATATACTATAAAATATACTTTTTATCATGGACAAATGCATACATACTTTTCTCCAAAGCGATTCATCAGGTGTGAAACTAGTATCCTGACCATGCATCTTCGCTGATTTAAAGGTACAATTTGTGATATTGTTTTCCGCTAGAGGTCGCTAGAAGCCTATTCAAAACAAAAGGCGTAGTTTGATGACGCCAAGTTTTAGAGCGGAAACTTGGGACATGTAGTCTCCATCTCAACAGACGGTGCAAAAGAATAGGGATTGGAGTCTGGAAGAACTCATCGTTCGTGGATGCGATTATTAACGTTACTGTAGTATGAAGCAGAGCAGGATCGAGTGTTGCGGGAGCTGAACGAGGAGCTGGAACGATTGACGATTGCACGCCTCACGAGCAGCTGGACTTTTATTATGACACAGTCGCCGGCGCCGCTTCCTCTTTTCCAGTCATGAGTTTACGGGAGCTGTCCTTGTCGACAGAACCAGCGGCAAATGGTAAACAGTAATTATGTTCCATAAATAAGTAACACAATTCACCATAAAACGTGCAAGAAGTAAATAAGGAACTGCTTGAAGCAAGCTAGTGGTTTGCTGGACGCTAGACATTACTTCTGCATTTGTCCACAGCACTGCTGTCATGTGGTTTCTACGTCAGTAAAGGCGGTAACAAAGGTAACTGACGTCATTGACAGGTGCCTGCACTGCCCCGTGTCACTGTTTAGAATGGGAATTTTCTCATGATGTACAAGTAGTTGAAAACATTCGAGATATTGTTAGTAATCAGCTGGACAAAATATATAACACTAGCCTAGTGGTTTTTGGATATTTTACTGCAAAAATTTTACATATTGTACCTTTAAAGATAAAGTGTTCTTCTCAAGACTGGCCAATATGTCATTGCCTTCGACACTGCTCATTAGGACCTCAGAAATATTCTGTTGTAAAAGACAAAACAGCAAACTATTAAAGCTGCAGATCCTAAAATGACTAAATGTTGCTGAAATATCCCTTTAACACTAGTGCAAATCTCTTTTACAAAGTTTCACATTTGACAGTTGATTTGTTTTTACTCATGAACTTACTACACACAAATAAAATAAGTGAATAAATTAGTAAAGCCACTGTTAATTTTAGTAAATGTGACAAAACTGTGTTGCACCTGAATGTGTATGATTTTATGTAAATTAATTTGAAGTACAGAAAGACAACAATACATACAAATGTTGGCACTTCCTCCACTGACATCTGAATTTCTGCTTCACATTGTTGGTCCACAGGAGGTTTGGAGGCTGATCCACTTTGGGTCTGTTCTGGTTGTGGCTCCTATAAAAGTACATGGAAAAAGGGTTACCTACATGGACATGGTTTCATTTCTTGTAACAAATGACATGCATTTTTCATATTGACGTTTATTCTACACACAACAGTGCTTGGATGCTAGCTTAAGATAGCTAATATAGTGTAGTGTTATAATATATTCTACATATACGCAAAACATTGTAAAACACAAATACGGTGAATTAAAGATAGCCTTCTCAGGAAAAAAAAAGCTTGCATCTCCAAAAAGTCTGTACAGGTGTGTAAACGGTCCAAAAAAAAAAAAAAAAAAAAAATTGTCCTTGGAATTTCAAGTTGAAAAGGGGGACATTTAGAACAGCCGGTAGCGCATGGACACATAGTGGTTGCTGTCTCCTTCCTTGTATGACCTCACTACATGGAGAGGATGGTAATCATCAATGGTGTACTGGCCTCATTGAGTCCATATTCAATTATCCAGCAAGTTAAACCCCATCACACAATAACTCCCGGAACCACGAAGTGATGTTGAGATTGTTTACTGAATGAATGGTGTGAAACTGGAAATACAAATACATAAACCAATAAATTGGCATCAGATTACATGTGAACACAATTGACAAGCAAAAAGTCATCAAATGCCGGAACATACTGTTCTAATCAACATCAAACATCAATTTTCAATATACAAAATACAAGAAATAACAAAACCAGAAAAACTTACAGAGAATGCCCCATCAACAACTCCAAACAAAAGATGTCCTTAGATTAAGATGTCCACAACATGTGCAACCTCTCTTAGGCTGCGTTCCAGTTCGGTTTTTAAATGCCCTTCCCTCGCTAACTTCACTCGGTCTTGTTGACTCGGATGTACGTCATTGCTTACGTTGCACGAGTGCCCACTTCTGGCGGAACCTTTGTATGGGCTGAACTGGAACGTCCTAAGCCCTTGATCACTTGGAATCCGCAATGGAGCTGTTTTATTATTCTTTTTTTCCCCTTACAAAATTGTTTAATACAGCATTCTATATGTATATATGTGTGTTTTAAATGTTTAAAAAATAATTAATATATCATAGAGTTGTTTGTGGTGGGGTAAATTTAACGCGATATGCGGTGACGTCACAATCGTGTTGCATTGTGGGTTATGGAGCTGCCTGAAGTGTACATATGAAGTAGACTCGCTCCCTCGATCAATCGTGTTGCATTGTGGGTTATGGAGCTGCCTGAAGTGTACATATGAAGTAGACTCGCTCCCTCGTTCAAAATCGAGGGAGCGAGGGTCTGTCCATATAAACTTCCCTCGTCCACTTCACGAAGTGGAACGCACTTCAAAATGGCGGCAGGGATTCCCCCGAGGGGAAGTGTTTAGGGAAGTTCGCGAGTGCGTGTCTAAAACCGAACTGGAACGCAGCCATAGTGTCTCTAACTCACAGGATGATTTAGTCTGATTATAATGACATCACTGTCCCTCATTAATGAGGTCACACTCTGCAATCTTCCAGCTATACTCCATATAGCCATAAGAGGTCACTTGACCTCAAAGAACTGGCAAGGCTAGAACACTCCCCGTCTGGAATCTTTAGGATACCATACTATAATAGAGTTTAGATTGGGGACATTAAAAAGATCAATTCTGAAATAGGTCTGTAGTAAATCTTTGTTAGACCTTGTTTAACGACTTTCACTTCAGCTTTCCTTATCCCATCTTTACTGGGAACAGCTTTGACTATTACACCCATAGGCCATTCATTCCTTCTGATTTGGTTATCTTTAAGAAGGACAACATCCCCCTCTTTAATGTTGGGTTCTTTACGTGTCCATTTCTGACGATTTTGCAGCGTACACAGATACTCTTTACGCCATCGATACCAGAATTCGTCAGCCAACAACTGAACACATTTCCACTGGTACTTCAGCATATCTCCTTCACTGATGTCAATGTCAAGAGAGGAATGTGTGACACTTTTCTGGGTTAACAGCATAGAAGGTGTTAGAATGTGAGGATTCTCAGAATCTGATGAGATGGGGATCAAAGGACGTGCGTTCATTATGGCAGTAACCTCGGCTAAGAGCGTAGTTAACACTTCATGAGTAAGCCGTACTCTACTGGTCTGCAACAACATCCCATCCAAAATGCGACATGCTACTCCAATCATACGCTCCCACACTCCTCCCATATGAGAGGAGTGGGGAGGATTAAAGACCCAAGTACATCTCTGGTCTTGTAAGAATTCTTTTACACCATCCTCCTCAGAAGAGCTTATCCCCATTTCTTTACATGCGCCAATAAAATTGGTGCCACAATCTGAGAGTAGTTGTTTGGCTGGACCACGCAAGGAAAAGAAACGTCTCAATGCATTAATGAAGCTCGAAGAACTAATTTCCTCCACCACTTCTATGTGAACTGCCCTTGTACACATGCAAGTAAACAGCACTGCCCATCTCTTATTGTTTACATGACCTCCTCGTGTACGTCTTGTTAACACTTCCCATGGGCCAAACATGTCCATTCCAACATAAGAGAAAGGAGGATCTACTTGGAGACGTTCTGCTGGCAGATCACACATTTGCTGCACCTTTACTTTTCCTCTGAGTTTCCTACAAGTAACGCATTGGTTGAGCACCTTACTGATGAGCTTTTTTCCTCCAACTAACCACAAACCACTTGATCTCATGGCTCCCTCTGTAAAATGCCTTCCCTGATGTTGAACTTTTTCATGGTAATGTCTTACAAGAAGAGTTCCTATAGGATTCTTTCCAGGAATAATGACAGGGTTGGACTCCTCCAGCTCAAGACCTACATGGCGAATCCGTCCTCCAACTCGGAGTAGACCATCACCATCAATGGTGGGATTCAGCTTAACAAGCGAGCTCTGTTTGGAAAGGTTACAGTTTACTTGGATGCACTTGAATTCATCTGAATAAACCTCCTGCTGCACATTTCTGATAATTTCCTTCTCTGCTCTTTCCAAAGAGTCTACAGAGATCCCCTTCTTACAGATGTGCCAATGAGCACAATCTCCAACTCCTGTTGAATGAGCGAAACAGTGAGCAATATGCCTAAGGTGAGCTACAGCTTTGACTACAGATTTCCATCTGGAAAACCGCTCCCATCGTTTTGAACTCAGGCAATTCTCAGACACATGTGTAGATAGAGTTTTCACTTCAGGACGAATTTCTTTGTCATTATCTGGATCAATCACTTCAAATCGGATTTGCTCTTTTGATGCCAGAGTTAAACTGTCATGAAGGAAAGGAGGTCCTGTAAACCATGTGGTAGTAAGGAGCTTGGGAGCAGAAACAGAGCGTGATCCGTGATCAGCAGGATTTATTTCTGATGGCACGTAATGCCACTGATCAGGGTTAGTAGTTTGCCTGATTCTTTGTACTCTATTATTTAAGTAAACATAAAAGCGTCGAGACTGGTTATTAATATAACCCAAGACAACTTTGCTGTCTGTGTAGAAACGGATTGAATTGAATTTTACATCCATTTCTTCCCTAATGACTTCTGCCATCTCAGCAGCCATCACTGCTGCACACAGCTCCAGCCTGGGAATGATGAGATCAGGCTGAGGGGCAAGTCTCGACTTTCCAAGTACAAACCCCACTTCTCTATGCCCATCTTCGTCTGTGACTCCGAGATACGCAACTGCAGAAATGGCCCTGACAGAAGCGTCTGAAAAGACAAAAATTTCAACACCTTGAGCTCTGGAAAGAGGAATTGTTGAGTATGTGCGAGGCACACCAATGTCAGTGAGACCATATAGAGAGTTTTGCCATTCCATCCAGTTTCCTTTCAAACTCTCAGGCAAACTAGAATCCCAATCACAGACTTGTGATGTCATCTCTCTAAGCAACATACGTCCTCGTATGGTTACCGGGGCCAAGAAACCCAGTGGATCGAAAAGACTTAACCATAGAAAGAACTCCTCTTCGTGTAAAGGGTCTTTCCATTCTTGTAATATGAAATGTCAAGACATCTGTCATTATACTCCATCTTACTCCAAGACTTCTTTGGTCAGGCAGATCATCCACAAACAAATCAAGATTCTGGAGGTCTTTGACTCGATCTTCAACTGGAAATGCCTCCAGTACCTCAGGTTTATTCGAAGCCACTTTGTGAAGCTTCAAGTTTGAAGCAGCTAACATTCTCTGTGTTCTTGAAAGGATGTCAATAGCTTCCTCCACAGTCGAGACTGACTTCAAAGCATCGTCCATATAAAAGTCTCTTTCAACAAAGTGGCGCACATCTGTGCCGTACTCATCTTCTCCCTCTCGAGCCACTTTATGCAATCCATAGATCGCCACTGCAGGTGAGGGGCTGTTCCCAAACACACATGCACCCTCATCCTATAGTCAACAACCTCTTTTGTTGGATCGTTGTCTTGATACCACAAGAAACGCAGAACATCTCTACAGTCCTCATGGACAAGGAAACAGTAGAACATCTGCTGAATATCAGCTGTAATCGCTACTGGGTTTTACCTAAATCTCAAAAGAACACCTAACAGACTGTTGTTCATGTCTGGTCCAGAAAGTAGCACATCATTAAGAGAAATGCCATTAAACTTGGCACTTGAGTCGAAAACTACACGTATCTGATTCGGTTTCTGAGGGTGGTATACTCCAAAGAAGGGCAGATACCAGTACTCTTTACCTCTTTGTACTGGAGGAGCAAGCTCTGCATGATGGCTATCTAATATCTTCTGCATAAACTCCATGAAGTGAGCTTTAATTTCTGGACGTTTCTCAAGTGTACGACTCACAGACTTGAATCGACTCATGGCATATGAGCGGTTGTTAGGCAAACACTTCGTTGCTTTCGAAATGGAAGGGGGGCTACCCAAGTATTTGTAGAATCTTGGAAAAATCCATTCTCCATTGTCCTGAGAAACCTGAGGTCTTCAGTTGACAGTGCAAGCTTATTGTCATTATTAGTTTGACAAAACACTGAATGACCAATGTCTCCTTGCATCCTAGCTGATCCTGTATCCGTATTAGCCCCTTTCAAGTGATTTTCACAAAGACTTCTACTGAAGGAAGAGTACTGCAAAGGAGACATGAACTTTTCCTCAACCGACAAGTGACTTTCACATGGAGAGAAATACTTGTCCTGCCACTCTCAAAAACATACGTTTTCATAGAAACAACCTGTGATGGACGATGTGCATTACCTAGACAAACATCACCGATTATTACCCAGCCCAAATCCAGCTTTTGTGCAAATGCCGCATCATGGGGCCCATCAATTTGTCTACGGACCTTGTGAACTCTTAGTAAGTCTCTGCCGATCAACAACAGGATTTCAGCCTTTTCATCAAGATATAGTATCTCATGAACTATGGTCTTAAGGTGACGGTGACTGGCAGCTGCTGCCGGAGTGGGGATTTCATCTCTATTGTCAGGAATCATGTTACATTCCAGAAGAGTGGGTAGTGGAATACTCAGCCTACCATCAACAGGCTCTATTATATAGCCAACAGCTCGTCGACCAGCCGTTTCAGCACTGTAGGGCCATGAATGTTGAACATATCAAAAAACTCTGACCGTGCAAGCGACCTATTGCTCTGGTCATCAAGCATTGCGTACATCCTGCCTTTGCTCGGATCACCGTCTGGGTATACATTAACCAAGCATATTTTTGAGCAGGATTTCCCTTTAAAGCCTTCGCCACATACCTCTGTGCATTTAGATGAAATATCAACATCCAATATTTCTTCCTTCTCCCCGCCATGCTGTGCAGAGGGAAGAGGAGGCTTACAAAACCATGGAGCTTGTCCTGGATGAAGGGCTGATGGATGTTTATCACTTTGACATTCAAGACAATGTACATTTACCTCACAATTTCGCGCTACATGTGTGTTTGATGCACAACATTTGAAACAGATATTGTGTGCTCTCAGTATTCTTCTACGTTCCTCCAACGTCATTTCTCTAAAGCCTCTACACTTTTGAAGTGGGTGCGGTTTGTGATGGACAGGGCATTGCTTATCTGGACTTTCAGCAATGGAAGTAAACTTGGAAGGCATGACATCAATTTTATGCACCGAAACTGTCTTACGAGCATTCATGTGACTCTCAACAAACCTTTCTCTTTTATTTGAGATCATAAAGGAGGAGTTGAGATGAAAGCTAGGGTCATTGTGAGCTTTAGCTTGCCTGCGCAGAAACTCTGCAAAGAATGAGAAGGGCGGAAAAGCAACTCCATGTTCCTGCTTGTAGTGAGAACCTTCCATCATCCATTTCTCTTGGAGTCCATACGGAAGCTTTTCAACTATGGGGTTTACTCCTCTGGCCGTATCAAGATATGACAGCCCTGGCAGATATCCTTCTTGCTTTGCAAATTCAAATTCAGAAAGCAAATCACTTAACTCCATAAGCTTTTGATATTCTTTTGGTGCTACTTTAGGAAATTTCTCCAATTTGATAAACAGAGCACCTTCTATTGCTTCTGGTGACCCATACGTATCTTCCAACCTTTGCCATATCTTGTTCAATCCTGCAGATGGATTCCTTATGTTTACAGACTTAATACGTCGAGCATGTTGTACCGAGTCTGTACCCAGCCATTTAATCAGAAGATCCATCTCCTCTCCTGCTGTGAGATCCAAGGCCTCAATGGTACTAATGAATGATGATTTCCATGATAGATAATTCTCAGGTCTATCGTCAAATCTTGTAAGACCAGATGACACAAATTGGCTTCTTGCTAGATATTTTACAAAATCTGTTGAAGGAGTGTCACCATATTGACGAGCAGGACTGACTCGATAACGGCCAGGTTGACCAGGATAGAGAATACTAGCTGGAGTATCCACAGCATGATGTGAATGACCATTAATAGAATTATGATGATTGGGATGGGCATTATCTGCAGGAATGCTCTGCATTGGATGACCCTGTGAGGCTGGTCTATTATCCAATCCCTGGTCTGCAGGTAAGTTAGAAGCATCTATGTGTGGATTACCGATGTTATGCGAAGATGCATTTCTTGGTACATTCATGCTTTGAGCATTGCCACTTAATCTACTCACATACTCTTGAGTGCGTTGTTGTTTGCTCTGCTCAGGTAGAAGTTGAGTAAAGCCTTGACTCTCTGACTCTAATTTCACAGCCACAGCCTCCATTACAGCAGCTTTAGCTAGAGCAGCTTCTGCTTCCCGCTCTCTCTCCAGCGCATCCAAAGTAGCTTCTAAACGGGCTTTTTCTGTTTTTATTTCAATTTCTTTCTTTGAAAACGAAGCACGAGCCAAGGCTGCCTCAGCCTTTGCACGTGCCTTGGCAGCAACCATGCTGGCATTTGAAGTCACTGATGACTTAGTTGAACAGGAGGACTTAGTTGACTTGGTCGAATGAGATGACTTAGCTGAGCAAGAGGCTACAGATCGTACTTCTAGATCGGAGTGCTCCATATCCATCAGAAGACTCTGGAAACTCTAACTTTGGAATCTCTGGTAGATGTGACATGTATGAAACATCTTCAAACAAAACACTTTACTCCTGTTGCCATGTTCAGATGGGCACAAGTCAATCAGGACATCAAGATTCTTGATTGTAGCTCTCTTTTCACTGTACTGGCCTCATTGAGTCCATATTCAATTATCCAGCAAGTTAAACCCCATCACACAATAACTCCCGGAACCACGAAGTGATGTTGAGATTGTTTACTGAATGAATGGTGTGAAACTGGAAATACAAATACATAAACCAATAAATTGGCATCAGATTACATGTGAACACAATTGACAAGCAAAAAGTCATCAAAAAATGTTAAACAATGTCACATGAAGACTTGCCGGAACATACTGTTCTAATCAACATCAAACTTCAATTTTCAATATACAAAATACAAGAAATAACAAAACCAGAAAAACTTACAGAGAATGCCCCATCAACAACTCCAAACAAAAGATGTCCTTAGATTAAGATGTCCACAACATATGCAACCTCTTAGGTTGCGTTCCAGTTCGGTTTTTAAATGCCCTTCCCTCGCTAACTTCCCTCGGTCTCGTTGACTCGGATGTACGTCATTGCTTTCGTTGCACGAGTGCCCACTTCTGGCGGAACCTTTGTATGGGCTGAACTGGAATATCCTAAGCCCTTGATCACTTGGAATCCGCAATGGAGCTGATTTATTATTTATTTTTTCCCCTTACAAATTTGTTTAATACAGCATTCTATATGTATATATGTGAGTTTTAAATGTTTAAAAAAATTATTAATATATCATAGAATTGTTTGTGGTAGGGTAAATTAAATGCGATATGCGGTGATGTCATAATCATGTTGCATTGTGGGTTATGGAGCTTCCTGAAGTGTACATGTGAAGTAGACTCGCTCCCTCGGTTAAAATCGAGGGAGCGAGGGTCTGTCCATGTAAACTTCCCTCGTCCACTTCACGAAGTGGAACGCACTTCAAAATGGCGGCAGGGATTCCCCCGAGGGGAAGTGTGTAGGGAAGTTCGCGAGTGCGTGTCTAAAACTGGAGTGGAACGCAGCCCAAGTGTCTCTAACTCACAGGATGATTTAGTCTGATTATAATGACATCACTGTCCCTCATTAATGAGGTCACACTCTGCAATCTTCCAGCTATACTCCATATAGCCATAAGAGGTCACTTGACCTCAAAGAAATGGCAAGGCCAGAACAAATGGAGTCAACATCAATAGAGTCAATGACAGTAGTGGGAATTACGCAGCATGCAAAATAGTGTCTTTCAAATCCTACTGTGTCCCATTTCCTAACAATGAACTTGATGACAGACTCAAAAACCACAATCTTCTGAATTGTTCCAAACTGAGGTTCACCATCTGGAGAATGAGACACAAGGAGGGTCATTCCTGGATGATATTCTGTCCCTTTCCACTTCACCCAAGAGGGTATGTACACTTCAGTCAACGATGGAGTATGTTCAAATCTGTGGCAGAATTGATCAAATCCCTCAATGGAAGCAAGTGGAGTAGTGCAACCAGGACCAAGTTCTTTGTGATGTGTAAATAGGTGATCAGACAAAAGAATGTAACATAAAAACATTTGATGCCTGAAGGCCATTGTTTTGCAAATGTTTCTGAAGTTACATGTGACATGGGCAAGCCTTTAAAAAAAACACAAAAAAAACATGCTTGCCCTTCAAGCGCATGGACCAGTAGTGCATCAGAGGGCCCAGTCTCCTTATGGCACCTGGATAATGCAGCATGAAATGATGTTTTGGTTGTAGATGTCTATCAGGGAAGAGTTCCAGGAAAAGGCTGTGATGCTCATGAAGAAGATGTCTGAGAAATAATACTGCATCTTCTGTTAAGGATGGAGAAAAAATATATTCCATACAGGTCAACAAAAGCAGCAAGAGCTCCCAGTATTTGTTTCCCTCTGGAATTAGATCTCCTATCATCAAAGGAAGAAGCCTTAACAAGCACCACATTTGTGCTGCTGTCTGCTTCATTGAACTGTCTGGTATTTTTATTTCTTGAGGTCGGATTGTGGATGGCTTGTTGGAAGAATCACAGAAGCCATAATCGTAGCTTGTAATTCGGTAATTAACCTGGTCTAAGGTTATTACCTTCTGAGAGATGAGAGAGCCTAATACCAATTTAACTTCATATGCACCTACTCCTTCAAGGATATCATGCATAATATCTGGTGCTACATTTTCTGTCACATGGAAGTATTTCAAGTTGTGCAAAATGCAAAATTTGTTTCCAAATCATTGATATCATCAACAACTGACTTCAGCATAGCATCTATACCATACGTTTTGGCATCATCTGCCTTATACACTGCCAAAAGAAAGTGAGAATCAAGACTTGAAAGCTACTCTGAGGGAAGACATTTAAGAGTGAAATAGATGAGTCCCAATTTGTGGATTGAAGTCTTAGAGCCTAGTGGATTAACCATTTCACAGTCATCATTATACAACAGAAGAGGAACAGAGGGCTCAGTGAGGAAAACAGGACTTGTTTTGAACACAGTGGTGTCATCCAGATTGTTTGAGTCACTTAGCTTTCTTTTCCACTCCATTATCTTCTCCATTGTCCTGGACTCTCAAGAATGAGTTTCAGTAGTGAACGTAAAGGAATCCTTTGAAAAGTATCCTGCACTGCCACCTGTTTTACAATCCCTGTCTGCGAGTCCCTCTGCTGGGTGTATGAGACACCAGGGAGAGGCTCCTCCACTGGCTGAACTAGGTACCCAGCTTGAACAAAGTATTTCATCTGCTTGTGTTCAGTATCCAAGCACTGAAATGGTTTGGCTGCATTTGCAAATTGCTGATTCAGCTGTTGACCTTCAGGAGTCTCACTTTGGCCAATCCTTTGTAAGAATGACATTGTCTGTCTTTGTAAAGCACCAACAATATCAAAGACCAAACTAGATGTTTGCTGAACTACAAAGTTGACAGTAGATAGGGTCATAGATGATTTTGCAAATTTTTCTGTTTTGTTTATTTATATTTACACATATGTCTTATTCACACACACACACACACACACACACACACACACGCACACAAACACACACGCACACACACCTACACACACACACACACGCACACACACACACACACATATATATATATATATATATATATATATATATATATATATATATATATATATATATATATATATATATAATTATTATTATTTACTATCTGTGTGTCATTGTCTCTGTGTACTGGAAGCTTCATGTGTGCAAACATACTTGGCAATAAAGCTCTTTCTGATTCTGATATCATATTTGTGAGATTTAGTCAGATTAAACCGTTTTGAGGTTAATTGATCTAATATTTTTGTAAATCACTGTATTAATATTCAATAATTTTATGAGTTCAATGTCTTTGCTTTTAATTAAAAAGCTAATTTAATGAAATCATTCAATTTTAATT
The DNA here is from genome assembly GCF_024489055.1 of Chanodichthys erythropterus. Lineage (NCBI taxonomy): Eukaryota > Metazoa > Chordata > Actinopteri > Cypriniformes > Xenocyprididae > Chanodichthys > Chanodichthys erythropterus. Next base: position 25,588,912 of record NC_090224.1, on the reverse strand, counting down.
TATCTTCTATTAAAATATGAGCAATGAAATAAATGAGTAAATGTTCCTTTCAGATTAATCGCTTTCCCTGGGATTTTGCCTCACCTGTCATCGTATTCAATTATTAACTTATAACTTATTATTTATTTTTGTATAGCTTAGTAATGATACTTATAAGAATGATAGGCCTATGATAACAGTCATTTATTCTGTAAATGTTTACCAGGGGGCTTCTTGGCCTCTTAAGATGGCTAGTATATATGCTAAACATATATCTAAATATGTTACAATGTCGTTAAGTATATTCGTATCAATATAGACCAACTACTCTTTAAATGCACCTTTTCATTAAAGTAGCAACCTACCCTTCTCTTCTTCAAACATCGCGAGACGTTATCTCAGTGGCCTGACGTCAGAACGTGCGCACAGAAACGACAAGATGTCGCTGGCGAGGTAAGTAGCACTGAAGCTGTTTTTAAAGGTTTTTGTTTCCACTTTTACATTAAATATCAATATAAAGAGGTTTACGTGTTTTTATGTGTCCACATGTGAAGTTTGTTTATAATTTGCGTTCTTTATTACCTGAATTATGTTATGTGATGCGCTGAGGCCTGCGGTGTTTGTATCACTGTGAGTGCTAAGAGGCTAATGCTACGACCACAGGAAAAACAAAAAAACAGAATATTTCTGATACATACATGAATATCAAACCAATATTCGCCATTTATAATCCACGCTCATACAATTCTTTATAAAAGGCTTAAAATGCATTTGTTACATTTCTATTCCTTAAAGCAAATGGGTAACGTTACCTCTTGTACTTTGTGACAATTAAAATTTGCCTATGTTAAGGAAAAATTTGTCGCTTTTTTTAAATACAGATTCTCTCTGTTTGACATGCACAGTGTTTGCAGACTTGGGTAAAGTTGGTTTTAATTTATCACATTCGGACTTATGATAAATTCAGACTTTCCAAAAAATGTGCAATAAATTAATGTTTTATTTTGAGCAATTTTAAGTAGCGACATGATATTGACAACCAACGATTGTCAACTTACATTTTTCACAGTCGATCAAAATAGGCAAGTATTGTTTTAATGGCATATTTACTTGTGAATGCCCAATGTAGTGTGATTAACAAGGCTATTGAATACGGATGTCCGAATGTGCGAATATAAAACCAACTTTACCTTTGTTTGCAGTTCCTACATCATACACCCACATACTGTTGTGTATGTATGTAAGTTTACATCCAATTAATAGGGATCACCTGACTGTATAATAGTTTCGGTTGACCTCACTTTTTTCTTTTCTTTTTTTTTTTCTTCATCTTGTAGTTTTCTCCCTGCACCCACCCAACTGTCCCAGGACCAACTGGAGGCAGAGGAGAGGTGTCGTGTTCAGAGGTCGCAATCCACTGCTTTGGTCTCCACCCGCAGAGAACCTCCTCCTTACGGCTTCAGAAAATCATGGGTGCCCCGGGCACTAGAGGTACTGCAATAGAATATTATTTATGATTTGATTAAATATTATTTTTGCATGCGAATATAAATACATATACACATATGCATACACTAGAGTTGTCCCCTTACCATAAACATCTGTCCAATACTCTATTCTGATCCTGATCAGTTCCAGTCAGTTTAATCCTTATTCTAAATTAATGTGCACACAGAGTACACTAAGACAGAAAACTTTTTGTCAACTGAAGAGCTGCATTGTCCCAATACCCACGCATACTGTATTTCCTGTATATAGCTAAAGTCGGTGTGAAGACCACAAGTGTATGTGGAACTTTTGATTACCTGATGGGACACACTTGCAAGCTGATGCAATTAATGTTTTAATTTACCGATGACAGTTAAAGGGTTAGTTCACCCAAAAATGAAAATAATGTAATTTATTACTCACCCTCATGCCTTTCCACACCCATAAGACCTTCGTTCAACTTCGGAACACAAATTAAAATATATTTGTTGAAATCCAATGGCTCGGTAAGGCAAATGTCATTGCTCCCTATGCAGGCCTTACGGAGCCATCGGATTTAAAAAAAATCTTAATTTGCGTTCCGAAGATTAACGAAGGTCTTGCGGTGTGGAACGGCATGAGGGAGAGTATAACAGAATTTTCATTTTTGGGTGAACTAACCCTTTAAGCAATGTTGTAATTGCGTTAAAGGCATTGAAGTAATTGAACTTCATAAATGTCAAAATGTGAACCTGGGGTGCTTTTGTGTTCCTCATGCACAACAGCATTTCACATCAGGCCAATCTGGGGCAGGTCACCCTCCACAGTGGTAGGTAGATCACGAAAAAATATCCGCCAAAAAAAAAATGGTTTTGCCTGGTGGCAGATGTTAGTTTCCTACTCTGAATAAATCATACTGTAAATTGCTTTGGTAATCTTACATTATTTTGAAGGATTTTGGAGATGGTGGAGCTTTTCCAGAGATCCATGTGGCCCAGTATCCTCTGGAAATGGGTAGGAAGAAAAGGACCTCCAATGCTCTGGCAGTGCAGGTGGATGCAGAGGGCAAGATCAAATATGACGCCATTGCTAGGCAAGGTCAAAACAAAGACAAGGTGCGTCATCTTCTTCTGTTGTTGAATTGTTCATATATTCAGTGGATCACACGTGGAGAGGATGTCTTTTGATTCTTTCGTTTGTTTGTTTGTTTGTTTGTTTCAGGTCATATTTAGTAAATACACAGACATGCTTCCTAAGGAAGTACTAAATGAAGATGCTCCTGAGCTGCAGAAACCCGATGAAGAGGCAGTGAAAGAGGTGAGATATAACCAAAGACTATAGATATAGAAAGACTGTTCACGTGAATAGGAGAAACTGCTACGATCAATGTGCAGGAATACATCCAGCCTTCTAATTAAAAGAGCCAATCGCTAATTGATAAAGTTGTTGTCACTGCAGCTGTCGTTAGTAGCTCCGGTTCCCATAGAAACCTGAGACTCGCGCTTAGGACTGCACATGCGCATTGGCTAGTCTAGCCTGAAAAATAAGTTATTTGGGTTTTTTTTAATGCTATTTGAGCATAGGAAACAACATTTATGGGACAGTTCATGTCAGATTTTGTTGCCGATTTGAAATGTTATTTAATTGTGAGTTCGCCAAGTTTTTGAGATTTCAGGATTCTTCTATTGAAATAGATAGGACTTGGTCTTGGATACCTGAAATAGTTACCCAGAGGCGTTACAAATATAGCCGCCGAGTGAACTTTTCTTTTTTTTTTTTTAAAAGGGACTTTGATATAACACAGCCTCGTTTGACTGAGAACAGTTTAAAATGTAGATATTTACTACAGGCTGAAACAGGGCTGTCGAAATGGCTGAAAAACTAAATTTGAATCTTTTACTTAAATTTTACTAGTATTCAAATTATGTTTGAATTTAAAAAGGCATTTCAATTTGGAGAAAAAGCTTTTAGAAAACTTTTTTTTTTAATGCCCTGCATTACATTATTCAAAGCAATGAAATGGAAAGACTAAAATAAAATTGCATAGCATTTAAATCACATTTCGTAAACTGCATTAACAATTATCATGTATTAACATAACAGCTTAATCTATTTATGCGTAGTTTAATACATAGAGCCGAAGCGCTGATCACAGAGTACTTTAGCGTTTAAAAACATGAGATGCAGTGGAATGGGTGAAAAAACCTTACAATGTTTAGAGACGTGGTTTTTAAAAGGTTTTTTTTTACTTTGTTGACACAAGTTCAACAGTCAAAGATGTCTGTCTAGCACACAATGGCAAATAAGCGCAGAAAATGTGTTCTGTGTGAACGGCTTGATTACGGGTTGGATGTAACCAAGATCTTCTCCGCATTGAGCTGCTCTATTTCTGCAATGTTTTGAATGACTTACGCAGCAGCTCCGCATCTTGTGGGAATAACTGGGTAGGCTAGCAAAACATTAAAATGCAACAATGACTTTTACATTATCATTGCATCTCATGCACCACTGTTAAAGCTGCCTGATGCTGACCTATAATTAAAATGCTCAGTTTTTGTATTCGAATGTAGGAATTTAAGTTCAACAAAATGTTCGAAATTGTAATTTGTAATCTCAAGCCCTAAGCTAAAATAGGGTTTTAACAATAATGGCATTAGTCAATACCAATACCAGTGGAATTTCTTAATCATTAATATCAGTTTTGTTATCCCAGTACAAAATAGTTGTAATGATTGCTATGTGCATTCCTTGTAATATATTGAATACTATAAAATATTAATACAAATTAAAGGATATAACTGTTAATAAGGTAAACAGTATTGCAGAAAAGGTTTTTCTTAGTACTAGTAGTTATTGAAGTAAGAAGAAGCAGGTTTATTAGGCCTAATTTTCACAGTAATGTGCTTTTGTTATTTTTAATCAAACCATAATCCTTGTGACTTTCAATAATTATGAAGCCAAGCCAGCATGAATTAATGTTCCTGTTTCCTCCTGCTGTAGATTACAGAAAAAACCAGATCAGCTCTGGAGAAACAGGTATCGCAGAAAATTGCAGCGGCCATGCCTGTACGTGCTGCAGACAAACAGGCCCCAGCACAGTATATTCGGTAAGACCAGTTCCACTAAAAAATGCTCTTAAATTTAGAGTTTGAATAAATGTTCTGGGTTTGCTACAAGATGAGCTACAGGTGCTGGTCATTATAATTAGAATATCGTGAAAAAGTTCTTTTTTTTTTTTATTGTAAATTTTTTTTTTTTGATGATTAGAGCGTACAGCTCATGAAAGTCCAAAATCCAGTATCTCAAAATATTAGAATATTTCCTAAGATCAATCAAAAAATGGATTTTCAAAACAGAAAAGTTCAAGTTCTTTAAAGTATGTTCATTTGTACACTCAATACTTGGTCACACATATTACAGCAAATGACTTGCTCCTAGCACAAATCACAGCATCAGTGAAGTGTGGCATGGAAGTGATCAGCCTGTGGCACTGCTGAGGCACTATTGAGCCTTCAGATCATCTGTATATTGTTGGATCGACTGTTTCTCATCTTTCTCTTGAAAATATCCCATAGATTCAGGGGTCAGGCATATTGGCTGGCCAATAAAGCACAGTAATATCATGGTCAGCAAACCACTTAGAAGTGGTTTTTGCAATGTGGGCAGGTGCTAAAGTCCTGCTGGAAAAGGAAATCAGCATCTCCATAAAGCTTGTCAGCAGATGGAAGCATAAAGTGCTCCCAAATCTCCTGGAAGATGGCTGCATTGACTTTGCACTTAATAAAACACAATGGACCAACACCAGCAGACATCACGGCCCCCCAAATCATTACTGACTTCAGAAACTTCACTTTAGACTTCAAGCAGCTTGGATTCTATGCCTCTCTAGTCTTCCTTCAGACTCTGGGAACATGATTTCAACATGAAATGCAAAATTTACTTTTATCTGAAAAGAGGACTTTCGACCACTGGTCACTGTCCAGTTCTTTTTCTCCTTAGCCCAGGTAAGATGCTTCTGATGTTGTTTCTGTTTCAGAAGTGGCTTGGTAGTCCTTTTCCTGAAGATGTCTGAGTGTGGTGACTCTTGATGCGCTGACTCAGGCTTCATTTGACTCATTGTGAAGCTCTCCCAAGTGTCTGAATCAGCTTTACTTGACAGTATTCTCAAGCTTGTGGTCATCCCTGTTGCTTGTACACCTTTGCCTACCCAATTTCTTCCTTCTAGTCAACTTTGCGTTTAATATGCTTTGATACATCACTCTGTAAACAGCCACCACGTTCAGTAATGACCTTCTGTGACTTACTCTATTTATGGAGGTTGTCAATGATTGTCTCCTGGACCATTGCCTAGTCAGCAGTCTTCCCCATTAGTGTGGTTTCAAAGCACAAGAGATACCCGGAATTTATACTGTAGGGGTGGTAATTTAATGAAACTCAAATGTAAATATTCTAATATTTAGATATTAATATCTAGATTTTGGACTTTCATTACCTGTACGCTCTAATCAACAAATTAAAAAAAATTTACTTTACATGTAGGGAATCTAGTATAAATGAAAGTTTCATTTTTTTTAAATAATTTACAATAAAAAAAAGTTTTTCATGATATTCGAATTATATGACCAGCACCTGTATATCGACAGTATGACGTTGATTACAACAGAAAATTATTTAAACTTGTCGCTTGGTTAATATCAAGTAAAGCATGTCAGTGTTTAAAACCTGTAATGTGCAGCTTGAATTTTTGTTCTAGCTCAAGCATGGATTCAGTAAAATCCTTTTTATTGTTTGAGCTTTAAAATTGTCTAAATCATCCGTTTATGAGGTATGAATAGTTGCCCCCTTGCATTTCCATTTTAACTGCGTTACTGTAATGATTTTTGCTTTAACAGCACTTGTGGGGGAGTCAATTATTTTCTGTGGTAATCGATGTTGTGCCTCAGATACTCTCGACAGAGCTTGTATTGAACCTGCAAAATTACTTTTAAGTCTTGAATGTTTCAATTTTTTGCAATTGTTTGCACTGCAAGATGATGATGTTGAGTTATTTGAGTTAACAAAAGTTACATAAATTGTTCTTATATTTCTTAAAGGTACACACCCTCCCAGCAAGGACTTGCGTTTAACTCTGGAGCAAAACAGAGAGTCATCCGTATGGTGGAAATGCAGAAAGATCCAATGGAACCACCACGATTCAAGTATGTCAACTTAATCTGAGATTTAAGTGAGATGTAGTGTGTGGGAAAAACACAAGAAACTCAATGTTTGTGTTTTCTAACAGAATCAATAAGAAAATTCCTCGTGGACCTCCATCCCCTCCTGCTCCAGTCATGCACTCTCCAAGCAGAAAGGTAGGAGTCTGGTTTCTGCCAACTATCAATCCCAACATTGATATTCATTGGCTTTGTTTACACTCAGAATCCACAGAAACATGTCTGGAGGAAACATTTCTAAGAACATCTCAACTAACCTCAAAACATTCCTGTTTTTCCTTCCTTTTTTATAGATGACAGTGAAAGAACAGCAGGAGTGGAAGATTCCACCCTGTATTTCCAACTGGAAGAACGCAAAGGTAATGTTGAGGCTTCATCAATTATTCAGCTGTTTATTGTTGTTTTAAAATATTGACTATGAATACAACCGTGTTGCTTTCTCACACCTCTCATTGTTGCTTCTCAGGGTTACACCATTCCTCTGGACAAGCGTTTGGCTGCTGACGGACGAGGCCTGCAGACCGTCCACATCAATGAGAACTTTGCCAAGCTGGCTGAGGCTTTGTACATTGCAGACAGAAAGGTAAACTGCGTATTCCTGCATCCCTTAACACTCTGAATCCCACATTGCTAAGTTTATGAACTTTTAAGAAGTAAAGATACCTTCACAACTCTAGCAAAATTATAGAATAGTTTCTCAGACCAAAATGATGTCTGAAGCACTATTTGGGGCTAACATGATCTTAGGATGACATCTGTAAAAAAAAAAAATTAAATAAATGAACATTTATTATTATTATTATTATTATTAAATTATTATTAAATAATTAATAAATAACATGATTCCTCTGATAAATTTGGATAGCATTTATAGATCTAGCTTTATTTTGGTTGTGAATTCTCGCTTTTTACAATGCAAATAAATCCCAATAAAATGAAGTTCTTTCTAGGGATGGTCAATATTTTTTTAAACTGTGTTTTGATGCTGCTGATGTTGTTGGTTGTGTGATGTGTACAGGCCAGAGAGGCTGTGGAGATGAGGGCTCAAGTGGAAAAGAAGATGGCCCAGAAAGAGAAAGAAAAGAAAGAGGAGAAGCTGAGAGAGTTGGCTAAGATGGCCAGAGACAGGAGAGCTGGTATCAAAGCCCACGGTGACAAAGGTACACGCCATCACTTAATGTCTATGAATTACACTTATACATGTTATCATACATGGCATATGTGGTATTTTCCTGAAATATTAGATATTTGTCTAACAATCAGTGTTTGAAATGCTGTCTGTCTGTTTAAAATGTATTTAATGTTTTATTTTAAAAGTTTTCTAATTCATAAATTGAAAATGGCCCTGGTTTTTTGTCATTAGAGTGCTGTCACTATTAGCGAGATCACATCTATGTCTTTGATTTCTTTCAGGTGGTGAGGACACAGAAGTCAGGGAGCGTGACGAGATCCGTCACGAGAGGAGGAAAGAAAGGCAGCACGACAGGAACATCTCCAGAGCTGCCCCTGATAAGAGGTACATGCATTTTTTACACTCTTGCCCTGAATCATTCATGGCCCGGTAGAACTGGTGCACACATCCCATTTTAATGTACGTGTTTTTGTGTTATTTTCTGTCCTGATCTCACACAAGTCCCACCGGTATTTGTTTTTACATCAGGCACCTTTTTAATGAAACAAGCTGACACATCCCGTATTCAGACCCGTCTTGTCATACTTGTTAAAATGCTTTTAATCTGTAGTTGTAATAGCTTGAATTATTCATGCTTTTTCCTCAAAAGATGTTCGTGTGAGAATTCCCAGTTTGAGACGTGTAATGTAGCGTGATGACTCTGATGGCTCTTTTTATGAGGTTTTAATGTGAGTTTAGCTGATGTTAGTGTAATTTTGTTCTGTCCAGGTCGAAGCTACAAAGAGATCAGGACAGAGACATCAGTGAGCTCATTGCCCTGGGTCAGCCAAACCCCCGTACCTCGAGTGAGGCTCAGTATGACCAGAGACTCTTCAATCAGAGCAAGGTAATAAACTATCGGGCTTTGCTGTTCTCAAATTGGTCACCTTACCGATTTTAGGTAAGTTAGGAGATCAGTTTAATGGTAAGGTGCTTTTAAACACGTGTGCAATTAAACACATTAAAATAAAGCTATACTTGTAATGATTGTGATTCACAAAGACAAAATCCATAATCCTTTAGCTCCTTTATCTGCCTCTGTATTTTTTCTGTTGATGAAACTTAGACCTTGTTTGGCAGGGACAGTGTTAATATCAAAGCCTGTTTTACATAATCCAATCTAATATTGTATAAAATCAAGTCCTGCTCTACATCATTCCACACCAAGTATTTATTCTCTCAATGCTCTCAATGGTCAAAATGGAAATTAAAAGCAAAGTGTGGTCTCTATTTATTTGTTGTTTTATTTTTTTCAGACTGTGGGAAATTGAAAATCTCTAGTGCAAATATATATTTTTAGTTGAATATATATTGACTATAACATGTTAAAAAAAATCAATACAAATGACTGTAAGATGCATATTTCATAGCTGTGAGGTATGAAACTCACTTATTTGTGTTTTTCAGGGGATGGACAGTGGTTTTGCCGGTGGAGAGGATGAGATGTATAATGTGTATGATCAGCCCTTCAGAAGTGGCAGAGACATGGCACAGAATATTTATAGGCCTGGTAAAAGTGCGGATAAGGACATGTATGGGGACGACCTGGACACCCTCATGCAGAGCAGCAGGTATGGATACACCTGGACTGAATAATTGCATGCATTTTAACTACAGAAAAACATCAGATTAAAAAAACAAAAAAAAAAAACACACCAATTTCATCAAAGGCAACAAACGTCAGCTGCGCGTTCTTGCGCTCTTCTCTCAAATGGCAAATTGACACTCACCCGCCTTCTCTCTCTCACTTGTCTCATTCGCTCCGGGTAAATAGTGCTTGTATTGCACATAATTGTAAGTGCTTGTCTTTCCCACAAGTTTGATATGTATAAGTGGAGCGTGCAAACCGTTTTGGTCTCAAACATCTTGTCACCAAAATGTGTGGCTTACTGCGCTTAAACAGTCAAATAAATACAAATTTGTCAAAATGCAGTTGTTTGCAATTAGTTTTTGTTATTTTATTACTGACTTTTTACTTGCATTTTTTATGAAAATAACTTTGTGTTGAAGAAAAGTAGATTTTTGTTTGTATATGCTGTTATAGTTCTTAGAAAGAAAATCGGAATTGGCAAAAATCGGTATCGGTAGGTCACACTAACAAAAAAATCAGAATCGGCCAAGAAAATTGCAATTGCTGCTTCTATAATTAAAATGCTAAGGTGATCATTGTAACCTTGCTTAGGCCCCATTGAATCATTTGAATGATAGAAATATGGTTAGAATTAGGGACGCCACTTTTTTCCAGAACGAGGCTGATACTAGGGATTGGCATTTCAAGCAAAAATATTCAATGATCTCTGGGAATTGTTTGTTTTTTTTTTTTTTTTATTCAAAAATCGCACCCCTCCCCCACATGCATGCATGTACACGTGTATAGGCTACAGCACGTGAGAGAGAGGGAGAGAGACCATTTATGCTCTGTATGATAACATGCTAATTTTAAAGTAAAAATCTGTACCAATTCAGGTGTACCAATTCAGGTGCACCGATTGCTTGAATAGTGGGTTCATTATTGTTCTTAATGAAAAACACAACAAAACGGTACAATGACAAACTCACTTAAATGGTTGCTTTTACATTTCCAAAAAACAAATCTTCCGCCATTGCCTTGTCAGTCAAGAGTGAGGCAAAATGGGCCAAGTGAGGTGAAATCTCCGACTGCTGCTGATCTGTGCTGCGACTCTCATTCGGCTCACGCTGAATTGAGCAGACACATTTAGTTTTTATTGAAGTGTCCGTTCTCTAACTGAAATATTTTTTTTCTTCTATAAAAAATTAAAACGACAGTGAGGGCGGTGCCACAGTGGGCTATCGCATTAAGCCTACCTCAAGTCATGATTTTAGGCTGTCTAAACGAGTTATAACTAGTCTGGGATGCAATTTAAAATTTTTAATCTAATTAATTACATGATGTGGCAATTAATGTAACTAAACACAAATTTATCGTACATCAAATTTGGCTGAGAAATTATTCCCAAAAGATCATTTGAAGTCATTGTGCATCGTCGTGCATGAAACAGACATTAAAAGTAGATTCAGAAAGAAATATTTTATTTGATTCAACATAGAATTTATTACATAAACTTTTGGACCATAAGGGGTAGTAAATGATGACTGAATTTTAATTTTTGGGTGAACTATATCTTTTATCAATATGGAAATATGAAATTGAAAGTAAACCTGGTCAACTGATGTTATATTAATCAGATTAATTAGAGAAGTTAATTTACAGAAGGCTACCAAGAAAGCTAGTTTACTAAGTAACTATGACAGATGTATCACTTTTATTTAGTTTTTGTATTTTTATTTAAATTATTCACCAACTTGTCAACTATAGTCTATTATAAACTATAGGCTATATATGTGCTGAGCACCCACGGAAAAATTATATTCTCCATTCATTTTAACCAATTAAAAAAAACGACTGCAGCTTTCAGACACACCTTTTTTTTTTTTTTTTTTTTTTTTTTTAATATAGTTCACTTGAGGAAGTTACTATGACTATGACTATTTTAACAACGCATGTCGAGTGTGCATCAATGTAATACATAAATGCGAGAACACATTAATGCGTAAGCGCATCCATGTAATGTGCAGCACGAATCTCTCCACAAAACTTGCGTGCTATCAAATATAGTGTCCTCATGGCTCTACACTGGCTCAGATATTACATGCGTGCTCTATTTTGAAACTTAAAATAAACTTTATGTGGTTGAAAACACTGAATAGTTGTGAGATGAAAAGAACTGAGCACATCCATATCTGGCTCAGTGCCAGCCAAGGTGCAAAAGTACTTTTGAATTTAGCAGTGAACATTCTGATATACGGTTCAAATAGGCATGTGGCGGTATAACATTTTCATGTTGCAATTAATTGATGAAGCTTTTATCACGGTATACGGTATGGTTGTCAAAAGTACCGGTACTTCGGTTCCAAGTCGGTACTGAAATTTTGAAAATGTGGCGATACCAGCATTTCTGTAGTACTGGTAGTACCGAGAATCCGGGTATATTCGGTACCCACTGATTGGACTTTGGCAGTATTTACGTGAATATGATACGAGTGAAGCACAAAGCTTTGTTTACACAAGAAATAATAGGTTAGAAATGAAATGTGACATCGCAGCCATGGAAACATATTGGTTCATGCCGAATGACAAAGGTACGCGAGTCCATACATTTAAGCTTTGTATTGTTTTGCGAATCGCGATCTGGTCACCCGATTATCAGAGAATTTAACAATATTCCATTAGTTATTCCACTGAACATGAAATCTGTTTATTTTCACTCTATTTTTCACCAAATCTTCACTTATGCAGGGGATTTAAACGTTTCTTTCTTTCGTTCGCATTTAGGCCTATTATAGGCTATTAGCATTCTTTACTGTGGTAAAGTAGAAAAACACTGTAGGACCTGTAGAAACTTTTTTGCTTGCACGTCAATTTCTATTTAACACAGTTTGCGCTTATTAGACTTTATAAGGCGCCTCAAGTTTATTTGTATAGCGCGTTTCACACACGCTGGTGATTTTTTACTTTCGCTTTGTCTGGCAGCGCAAAATCAAACATAGCCTGAATGTCTGAAGATAAAACTTGCTCTTCAGACCTTTTACAACAAGTGTCAGTTGCTTGTAACATCAGGAGATAACATGATGATATTATTAAAGAGAAATGGTCTCTTTCCTGCTCGTGTCCCACATCCCTCTCAAAGGCCAGAGTGGTGGCTATATCAAAGACTATAATAACGGGACATTGGCTATATGACGCATATTTGTGTGGAAATAAAAAAACGAATCCTTTTTGAAATAATATTTAGCTTTCTTATTATTTAGGTTACCATCATTTACCTATATTTATTTCATAGTTTTACAGGCTGTAGTGTGTTGTTTCAATGACGAAAGAGCTAAAATGAACACACACGTCTGTTACCCATGTTGAAAAAACGAGCATATGCTGATAAAGTAGGTTTTGAAGCTGGTATGGTGGTTTGAGCTGGTTTATGCTGGTCCAGGACCAGTTTAGGATATATATATATATATATATATATATATATATATATATATATATATATATATATATATATATATATATATATATATACAAACACACACACACTCCAAATCATATTTAATGTTTTTAAAATAGGCTATATAAAATAGTTAAATAGTTCCAATAGATTTTGCTGTGGTACCGAAATTGGTACCGAGAACCGTAAAATTTTCATGGTATCGGTACCGACTACTGGATTTTTGGTACCGTGACAACACTAGTATACGGTATTATCACGATATTAAAATAAGTTGCAAAACCATTTTTGTTATAGTTTAATAAAACAATGTAATAAAACAAAAACAACTCTGACTGAAATTTTCAAACTTTTTTTAAAATGCAAAAGAATTAGGCTATAAAGAACAACAGATAACACTTTACTCTATTTAATGCATTAACTAAGATTGAGCAATAGCTACATTTGTTACAGAAAGTAATTTTTTTTGTTAATGTTAGTTTAGAAACACAACTGATCATGGTTAGTTTTCTCTCAGGTCCATTAAATAAGTTATTTTGATTTTAGTAATGTTATTAAATAGTAACTAAGAAATTAACATTAATTTATAATAATTAATACTTTATAAGTATTTTTATTGTCAGTTTAGTGATAATGAATTAACATGTTAACTAATGAAGATGTATGTTTTCAAAGTTTTACTGAACAATAACAAATAATCAGAACATTTCTAATCATTAGGGCATGTTGTAGTCCAGATTAAAATATAAAAATGTTTAGGTTTGAAAAAAAGACTTAAAAGGATTTTTTTTTTTTTAAGTATTCAGTATTTGGTGCTGTGATGAACACTGAGATTACAAAAAAATTAATGGCTGTTTGAAGCATTTTAAAAACTTCACTAGCGCAGTTACTTTGTTTGCACGGTTTCCGTGGTAACCACTGCACGCTGCTGTTCCATCAGGGCCCTCTGCTGTCAGAGAGTGAACGCGCAATTTCATTCAGCTCGTCTCCTTCACTGGTTCCGCCATGTGCTTCTCGTGCACGTTGGGATTGTTTACATCTGAGCGCGTGTCCTTTTGACGCAGAATACAGCGGTGTTGTGCATTTTATACGATTGATGGGTAAAGTATTCTTAATTGCCTTATAAAAAAATAATGATTGGTAATAAATTATTTACGGTATTCTGAAGTGCCGGCGATTACAATATCGTGCATGTTCATTATCGCGATTTATCGCATTACCGAATATCGGCACAAGTCTAGGTTCAAATGGATCACCTTTCACCTTTCATATCTTGAATTTTATGGACATTCTAACTGCATTCTATAAGGTTATATCATATCGTGAGTTGCTGCCCTGCATCATATTCATCATCAGTCGACTGTATGAAATGTCAGATGGACATCCATTTGTAGTGGTGTCCGAAACCATAGTGGACTGACTTTCGGTGTATCCCTAATACTAGCCTCCTGGTGCATTCAGTTGAACCATTTCCCTTCTCTCTCCAGGTTTGTTCCTGATCGGGAGTTCTCAGGTGCTGACCATGGCCCCCGCCGTGACGGGCCTGTGCAGTTTGAGGAAGATCCTTTCGGTCTGGATAAGTTCTTGGAGGAAGCCAAGCAGCACGGAGGCTCCAAAAGGGCATCCACTAGTGGGCGTTCAAAAGACTACGACCACGAGAAGAAACGCAGGAAGGAGTGAGACACTTCCTCTATCCACAGCTGCAGGGTCAAATACTTCCCTCCCCCTATTTTTTATAGCTGTAAAGTGAATTATGAACTATTAGTAATATGGTGTTTCATCTTTTTTTTTTTTTTCTTCTTCTTCTTTTTATCCTCCTTAAATCTAAATGTATTCTCCAGTCATGTTTTCTTTAAATCAAAAGTGTGAACTTAAAACTGTCATACTGCAAAGCCACCCTAATAAATGTCTTGTAGAGGATTTCATTGAATGTGAAAGATTGTTTGTGAAATTTCTTAAGTAATCTCTGACTAGTGCTCCAACTACGTTGGTGTTGGAGAAATGAATTTTAAATGACTCCATTAGTCTTATAAATCCAGTGCACGGTTGTTTCATCTGCTGAGTCTGCTGTTCACACCCTAGAGCGAATTAAGCCTCGACAAACTTGTGCTTGCCTTGAGTTTGTTCAAGGGGGAAGATTAGTATTTAGTTAGTTTGAGAACTTCATAAAAAATGCATAGCTTACATTTATGCAAATAGAAGGACCATAAGTTGGTCCTCTATTAATAATGGGTTGATTTTGATGTTGTTTATTTATTTTTTTAATAAATAATTGTATTTTCCATAGGATTGTTGAGAGTTGGACTTGATATTCAAAGGTACAATATGTAAGATGTTTGGATGAAAATATCCAAAAACCACTAGAACAGTGTTATATATTTTGTTGACTTGTGTACTTACATTATCCCAGATGTTTCCAAGAATGTTTAAATCCAGAGAAATAAGCAATTTTAACCAGGACATGGACCATGTTTGTGGGTCGCCTATCAATTACATCATACCTGCTTTACCCTCTATTTCGATTTTTATTTTGTAGAAACCATGGAAACACCAAAGACCCTTTAATATATTATGTTTTATTAGACAGGTGAGCAACTGTTTGGATACATTTATAGACAGAAAACTAATCATTATTATATAGCTCAACACATTTAGTCTTAGGCCTGTTGTTTGAATCTCGTTTTCTTGATTTTCCATGAGTACAATGTATTTATCATGCCTCAGAGACAACACTATTTTGTCAAGTGGCTAACATAACATAATTGGATGTATTGCAGCATTCTCTCCTTCGTACAATGTTTTAAAATTAATTGCATGCCATATAACAACACAAGCCATCCAGCATTTATTAATGATGATCTAATATCAATCTAACTTACTCCAGTGTGCAATTAGTGTCTTATAGCAGCCACCAAGCGAACGCACAGAGTAACATTATGACATTTTCAACACACTCAAATGTATCTTACTTACCTTTTCTTCAGAAATGTAGAAATCCTATTGCATTTTATATCAAGATTCACATGACGGTTGATCAAGAGTTTTATTATAGTTTTAATCCGTTTAGTTTTTTCAAACTCTCTAGTATAAAGTGCCCCTATACAACTGAAACTGCATAATTTTGATTCATGATACTGCAATATTTCCTTATTAGGCTGTAAGTATCTGCCTTAGGTAATGCTAGATGATAAAATGCCAGGGTTACAAGAACTGATATAGTCAAGTTAACTCAAAATATGTCATTCAGAAGATAATTTCCATATTGTAGAGGTCCAAAATGTAGAAGATTCTACTGTGGTTTAGGTTTCCTAATTGAAACATTTCAAGAACTTTTATACGGATAGAGTTGTATGATGTATATTTTTCCTACATTTTAATTAGCTCTTGAAAAATGCACCCAATTTACGTAATGATTAAATGTCCTGAATGAATTTAAAGGGCCAATAAATAAGAGAAACATCTCTGCTCCGCATCTCTATTTTGGGATTTATGTGTTGCTTAAAGCAACGCTAGTCCCATTATTATCTTTGATTACTATTAATGTCTCACTTAGCAACCACCAGGTCCATGGTTTAAAAAATGAGAAGCCGATTTACAGTTTTATTACATATAATTTTGAATGTCTGTGGATCTTGGGGTAGAATGATAAGGCCTGGAAATGGTATCATTTCTCAAGAGTATGAACACTTAATGTATAAAGCATCATCAAAGTTGATGTTTTTTTTTTTGCCAATAAGAGCTCGATTTATCCTATTTTAGAATATTATAAAATATTTTACTCTCCTTAATTTTTCTTGTGTGAGGAAATGCAGAAATGTGTTTTTTTTTTTTTTTTGTGGTGTAGCTTAAGGACTGCAATATGACGAAGACGTTTTCATGAGATTCACCCAAAAGTTGTTTTTTTTTTTTTTCGGTAATTCTCTTTATATTCCTCATTAGGATCCAGTGAACAACAAATAGGCCTACATGCTTTATGCATCAATGTAGAATCTATATGTCTTTTTAAATGTCCTTTCTAATTTTGTTTCTCATTTTTATTCCAGCATTGTCCAGGTGTTCAGATGTATTTAGTTCTTCAGGACAGGCAGATAATGAGTCTTACTTTTCTGTTGTTTGCATTTCTAAATGGATGGAGCAAGAAAAATGAGTTTCTCATTGATGACAGCCTAAGGAAATTGGTTCTTTTGCAAGCTTTTGTATGGTTTGAAGAACAAACAACCAGCACATTGTTTTTGTGTCATAATGGAAACTTTGGCAAGCAGACAAAAGCTAAGATTGATAGGTTCTTATCTGCTGTCCATGGAGGAACAAACAATATTCCAGGCTAGTTGTTTCAGTCAATTGAGCAAAAAGCTTTTTGTTCTTTTGGAGCAGAGACTAAAACAGCATTTAAATAGCATTCAGCTACATGTCTGAAGCTCCACAGCGCTTCAGAATAGAAAGTAATGGTTATGTCAGTCAAACAGATGCCTCTTTAAAATTAACCAGTAAATAGCCATATATTTACCAAGAAGTCTTTACTGACTGTTTATTGGTGATTCTATGTGCACTTTTGGCCCTGTGGGAAAAAAAAAATTGAATGCCATTAAAATGCACCGTTAAATGAGGACCTTACAAAATTTGAGAAATTATTTTTCTCTAAAGCTGATTTGAAACAATGTCCATTGTGAAAAGCACTATATAAATAAAATTGACTTGAGCACTTAGGGTTAGTTCACCCCATAATTAAAATTATGTCATTAATTACTCACCCTCATGTCCTTCCAAACTCAAGCTTCAAGAAGAGGTTTGTTATTGTGCATCATTCATGTTAAGCTGAGCTTCTACTTATGTTCGCTGATCAGTGTTTACATGTGAGTAAAAAGCCTAAATTAAATCTGTTTATCATAAAAACGACAGTCTCTTCAGAAAATTTGGACTAAATCGAATTCATATGGATTAGTTTTCCGATCTTTTTATAAACTTTTTGAAGCATCATGGTGGTAGTTGCAAATGTAGTCAATGGAGGGACATTTAACCACAAATGAGGGACTTTGATGTAAAGATTGATATATAATTTTCCCAATAAATATT
Source organism: Chanodichthys erythropterus (assembly GCF_024489055.1). Lineage (NCBI taxonomy): Eukaryota > Metazoa > Chordata > Actinopteri > Cypriniformes > Xenocyprididae > Chanodichthys > Chanodichthys erythropterus. Next base: position 25,570,985 of record NC_090224.1, on the reverse strand, counting down.
AAAATACTTTTTTTTTTAATTTCACTCTTTATTTAGATTATTAGGTGATAAGGTAATTATTAAAAATTTAAAAATGATACAAATAATATTTTATGGTTTCGTATTTAAAGATTGTGAATGTTTCAGTCTAGCAGAAGAGATAAACCAATATATAAAAACAACACAGGCGATGACAACATGTGATGTTATATTCAGAGCTGTTCACGTCCTCAGACTGGGAATTATGCGAATTGTACTACACTCGTACTGCGTCGTCTGCCTTTAGAGCGCTTGGGGCTAAGGGTCAATTTTCCCAAGAGCTCATTATCTCCCAGCCAATGTATCTCGTTCCTGGGGATAATTACTGACTCAACCTGCATGAGGGCCGTAGTCTCGCCAGAGCGATCCCTGGCCATTCAGCAGTTCACGGAAACTTTTACGCCCAGGACCTCTCTGCCGCTCCGAGCATTTCAAAAGATGCTAGGTCTCATGAGCTCAGCATCACCAGTCCTGTAGTTGGGTTTGCTCCTTATGAACCCACTGCAGTTCTGGCTGAAACCGCAGGTACCGCCCCAAGCCTGACAGCACAGTCGTTGCTTGCTCAAAGTGAACTAGGCATGCTTTGCAACCCTGGCTCGTTGGATGAACCCCCACTGGTTGAAACAACAAGGCATGGCTGTAGGGACTATGTGCAAGAGGAAAGTCATTTTCACAGACACCTCCAAGATGGGCTGGGGACTTCTGTGCAATGGCCAATCGGCCTTCGGCGCTTGCAGCAGCCAGGAAAGTGAGCTTCATATGAACCTGCCTGGAAATGATGGTGGTATATCAAGCTCCTGGTGGGACACCATGTCCTGGTCAGATCAGACAACATGACAGTGATGTCCTTCATAAACTACCAGGGCGGGCTCTCGTCCAAGCCCCTCTTAGCTCTAGTGAAAACTGTCCTAGAGTGGGCACAACTCAACCTGCTCTCACTTAGGGCAGCGTATATTCAGAGCATATTGAACAGGGGGGCAGACATGTTGTCCCAGAACAACCTTCCCTCAGAGGGAATGGCCACTCCACCCCCTCGTAGTTCAGAAAATTTGGGATGCTTTCGGGAGGGCAGAGGTCGTCCTCTTCGCCTCAGAAGACAACTATCATTGCCCAATTTATTTTTCAAAGACCAGAGATGTGCTGGCCCACAACTGGCCCAGCCTCATCCTGTATGCTTTTCCCCCGATCACTCCCCAGGTTATCAAACGAATCAGGAAGGGTGCCCACAAAGTCCTCCTGGTGGCTCCTCTATGGCGTCCAAATTTGCAAGATGATCCAACAACGTGAGTTCTTTTCATCTTCCGCATGCACATGTTTACAGACGTACATCTGTCTCAACCATTAACCATACAGCGAACCATATTATTTGATAATTGTATGAAATAATCCTGAAAAAATCCTGCCAATTTCAGCGACTGGAATTACAGTGGGGATTGAAAGTTTGGGAATCCCTTTCAGAATCTGTGAAAATGTGAAAATTTTTAACAAAACAAGAGAGATCATACAAAATGCATGTTATTTTTGTTTAGTACTGTCCTGAGTAAAATATTTTACATAAAAGATGTTTACTTAGTCCACAAGACAAAAAAATAGCTGAATTTATTAAAGTAACCCCGTTCAAAAGTTTGGGAACCCTTGGATCTTAATACTGTGTGTGGTTACCTGATAATCCATGACTGTTTTTATGTTTTGTGATGGTTGTTCATGAGTCTCTTGTTTGTCCTGAGCAGTTAAACTGAGCTCTGTTCTTCAGAAAAATCCTCCAGGTCCTGCAAATTCTTCGATTTTCCAGCATTTTTTGTATATTTGAACCCTTTCCAGCAGGGGCTGAATGATTTTGAGATTCATCTTTTCACACTGAAGACAATTGAGGGACTCAAACAAAACTATTAAAAAAGGTCTAAACGTTCAGTTATGCTCCAGAAGGAAACACAATGCAATAAGATCTGGGGGGTGAAAACTTTTGAACAGGATGAAGATGTCCACATTTTTCTTATTTTGTTGAATTATATATTTTTTTCATATAGTAGGCTACTGCCCATCTGAAGCAACAGAAGATACATGCATGTTTCCCAGAAGAAAAATTAAGTACAATACCAATAATTCAAATATTTCAAATACTTCAAAAACTTTTCACCCCCCGGCCCTTAATGCATTGTGTTTCCTTCTGGAGTATCAGTGAATGTCTGAACCTTTTTTAATAGTTGTGTTTGAGTCCCTCAGTTGTCCTCAGAGTGAAAAGATGGATCTCAAAATCATACAGTCACTGCTGGAAAGGGTTCAAATATGCAAAAGATGCTGGAAAATTGAAGAATCTGCAGGAGCTGGAGGATTTTTCTAAAGAACGGAGTTCAGTTTAACTGCTCAGAACAAACAAGAGTCTCATGAACAACCATCAGAAAAACAAAAACAAAAAAACAGTCATGGATCATCAGGTAACCACACACAGTATTAAGATCCAAGGGTTCCCAAACTTTTGAACAGGGTTATTTTAATAAATTCAGGTATTTTTTTTTGTAAATTAAATTTGTAAATAAATTTTCGATCCCCCTCTGTACCCGAGGTGACGTGACAGTTTAAAACTTTAAGGTTTAATATTATTTAAACGGATGAGTTATTAAATAAATTCACCCCCCCTCACAGTTGTCATAACGGGCAAAATTAGCTGTAGCTATAGACCAAAACCACTTTTTGTACCAGGCTGTAAACATTTTTTTTTCTGCTGTAAGGTTAGGCATTTTAACATGGGAGAAATACAGATTTGACTCCCTTTTGGAGCCTGTCTCTAGCGGCCAGTCATGAATTGCAGTTTAAGTCACATCCGTGTTGGCTTCAAGAGAGATCGCGGGAGGTTGCCACTTGGATGTAACTGATCGGCGAGAGTAGCAGCCTGCAGTCGGGGAGCAGCTGAACCTTTGGTGTCAAATACATGCTTCAGAGACATTTTAATTCAATACTTTATGTACTGCTTAATACAGCGTCTGTTTGTACAAGAATAAAGTTCAACATAAGCCTAAACTATTTAAATACCAATGAAGTGGGGTCTACGTTTTTTATCAGCTTTATTTTGATAAATATGACACAATATAACATTGCGACTACATAAAAATAGCTTTTACTGTTATAAAAATACAGATTTGTGAGCATTAATGGAACTGAAGGTTTCAGAATAAATACAAAACACACATGATCGTTGTCATGTGGTGAATCCGGCCAATCATGGAACAGCTGTGTTGTCATCAGAGCCCGTACAGCCGCTCTTGAGAAGCTGCGCTAAAGCCACTGGATGTCAAGTCTGCAACCAATAGACAAAAATGCATGCTAATGCTAACGCTGGGGCTCACTGCATTCACACAGAAGCTGCGTCCGAAATCGCATACTACATGAGTAGGTACTACATTTGAATTTGAACGTACTTCCCGACCGTTAAAACAGTACGTTCTATATAGTATGAATATGGGTAGTATGAATGGAATTCGGACGTACTACATCCGCCATGTTAATGTTGTCACTTGTCATGCGTCGTCACAACAGCGCGCAAATTTAAATATGTCAAAGTATAATCACCTATTTAGCTAGGAAATTTTACCTCAGAATAAAAATACATCTGTGAATATCACGACAGAGGCTGATTTGAAGCAACGAAATTAAGCAATTTATTGTTAAAATTAATGCATATAAAAATACACGAGAAACAAAAGACATGAATCAATAAACAAACTTGAATACATTATATATAAATAGTGTGTAGATAGACAGAGAGGGCGAGAGAAATGCACAACATGGCCTAAATATTATATACAATATATACAAATAAATACAATGATAATAAAAACTACAAACTGTGAGCCCTATAAACTACTGCTGCCTGAATGTTGCTGTCCGTTAAGTTTTCTAATCTCATTAAACTGCTTAACAACGAACGTCTCCGTTAAATAAAACAGTGTTAACAAGCAGATGTAACGTTATCTCGACCTGTTGGTTAGCTTGATGTGCTGTCAGTAATAATGATTAAACATCTTTTTACAACCGACTCTTAATCTTCTCATTACATTGTTTAAACTTTCAATAAGTCAGCCGTTTACTTACATTATGTTAAACAAGTGCAATTTAACCACAATAAACAGTTTTTCCCTGAGGTACTGAAGGACTTGAATGAGCTGCATATCGCCGATTTCCGCCATTTTTGAATTATGAAGAATCCTCTCTCCTGTGGCATCACGGGATAGCGCAGCGTCCATCGAATGCCTACTACAGAATTCGGGCGGAAGCAGTAGGTCATCCGGGTACTTCTCGCCTACTGTTTTTTGAATACTATGAATTCGGACATACTACTCGCCTCGCATACTGTTTTTCGCATACTATATAGTAGGGAAGTATGCGATTTCGGACGCAGCAAGAGTGTCAGCGTCAACACTTGACGGAGGGTGTGTCTGAAGCTTGGTGCTGACTTGACCGTCATAGTGACAACAGCCAATCACATTACTTTCCGGTGTTGCATGAACGCAATTGGCTAGCGACTGTTCTAGGGTATTTGCATAAGGCGACCTGATTGGCTGACACCTGCGCTTGAAAAGTTGGCATGGCAGAACTCACCAGCCGGTGGCAGGCTAGTGTAGTTCATCTCGAACAAGCTTATCTCTGGCTGTGCTGGCTGACTCAGCTGACTGTTCTCGAATCGCTCTCGCAGTACCTTGTTGCCATACGTCACAGTGATGTGGCGTCAGCGCTGTCTCAAGTTGGACAAAATTTCTAACGGCATGCACTGCTTCAAGTCAGCCACCGATCGGTCTGCACAGCGCTGCATGAAGTCGAGCAAGCCTATTCTCAACGCCTAAATGAATCTGCAGCGGTCAGGTACACAGCGGTCATGTGGTACAGGTAGGAGCTCTCGTGCTGCATTTACACCTTGCTGTAATTACCATAGTCTCAAGATGCCAACACATGACATTATGTTTGGAGCTGTTCACATCCTCGGACTGGAAATTATGTTTTTATGGCACCATATCAACGCCTAAATTAATCTGCAGTGGTCAGGTAGTAAAGCAGTCATGTGGTACAAATAGGAGCTCTCAGACAACTCCCATCTTACATGCTGTAATTACGAGCACTATGAGAACATGAACACTCTTTTCAAGTTGAAATCAGGTAGTTATGACATGGCGTGAACGCACCTTCCCATCTAACAAACTGCAATTATGAGCTCTACGAAGACATGAGCACTTTTTACAAATGACGTAATTTCAACATGGTGTGAATGCACCTAAACTGAAGTTGTTGCCACAGTTTTTCCAATGAGCCTGGGCTGCATAAAAAACATGAAAAATTGCAAAAAATAAATGAAGTTATGAATAAAGTTTTAATATGACCATTATAAAAAGAAAAAAATATGTTTTTAATAATCCCTGGAACATAAAAGTGTTCAAAGTAGACGGAATACACTTGTATACAATGTACAAGTATTGTTTGCTAGATTTTATAGGATATACCAGCATAAATCTGCAAAAAAATACATATATTGATGGCTACTGGCAATATTGTGAAAAGTTCGGGATGAAGGACTGTGTAACATTTGTCACTGCCACTCTCTCTCTCTCAGATTTAACAAAATACACGTAGAAATTCATGTCCCACAAATAATTATTACAGTATATTTTCTTTCAATCTCAGCTCTAAATCAGAGCTTTTTCTCGTTTTGGCTTGTAAAAACACTGGGAAAGATGGAACCATTAATCTTTGCATTGATAAAGAAGGGAATTCAGACTGCAAATGGACTGATATGAACAAGATTAGCTGGCAGACCTGCTTTTATTGTTCGCTTATTGCATCATTTGTCATGCTGTATCTGTGTGTGGGGTGTTCAGTCATGATGAATGTAATGCTGGATGAAAACATGCTTTCACAGAAATTGATGTTCACTGAGCTCTTTTCTCGAAAGTAGGATGTGGGTTGTCCAGATATTCTCATTAGGAACTCTTCCAAAAACAAGGAAACAATCACACAAGTAACTTATTAAAACCTTAAATACCTCCTATGTTACAACCACCGATGAAGTGCCCATAATCTCCACTAGAGGGCACTCCTTCTGTCTCCTTTATCTTACCATGAACTACATTTTCCATAACCCATTGCCTGGACTAATCATGTTCTAATTACTTTCACCTGAGTCTCATTATCTTGTTAAAATCTACCTATATAAGCCCTGTATTTTCACTCATTTTAAGTGAAGTCTTGAATGGTAAGTTTCACACTGCATTTTTTGTGCTCTTCTCTGGTTTCGACTTTCTGCCTAATTTCTAGTAAGTGATGCAAAGTATGATTCATTTCCGCTAACTTGTTCTTTTCAGACATTACGGTTTAATGAACCGGTTCAAAAATTCATAGGTTCTTGACGTCTTCATGCTATGATGCCACTATGCATTTATTTTCTAACAACACATAGAAACATTCAAATAAACTTATTTGTGTGCATGCATATTGCTGATTATTGCCTTTTATTCAGAGTTTGTGGTCACAATTTCATTAGTGGATCATTTGTCGGATATGATTGACCAATATTGATTAGCCTACCAATATTGATTAGCCTTATCTTTGATAAGATTTGCAACTACAACATGCATATTTATGCACAAACGCAAATCTGTTCTACATGTCTAAAGTATATAGAAAGAATAAATTTGGGGACCATTTTGGGAATTTCCACCTGGATTTGGCCTACCCAAATTGAAAAGCTTCCCATACCCACACAGTGCATTAAAAATACAAAATTTTGGTGTCACTTACAGGAAACTGAGGAAACTTGAGACAATTTCATGCTCTCAACTTTGTGGGAACTGTTTGGGGATGGCCCCTTACTGTTCCAACATAACTACGCACCAGTGCACAAAGTAAGGTCCATAAAGACGTGGATGAGCGAGTTTGGTGTGGAGGAACTTGACTGGCCTGCACAGAGTCCTGACCTCATCCCAATAGAACACCTTTGGGATGAATTAGAGCAGAGACTGCGAGCCAGGCCTCCTCGTCCAACATCCGTATCTGACCTCACAAATGCGCTTCTAGAAGAATGGTCAAATTCCCATAAACCCACTCCTAAACCTTGTGGAAAGCCTTCCCAGAAGAGTTGAGACCGTTATAGCTGCAAAGGGTGGGCCAACTCCATATTAAACCCTACAGATTAAGAATGGGATGTCATTAAAGTTCATGTGCACATAAAGACAGGCGTCCCAAAACTTTTGGCAATATAGTGTATTATCCGCTATGTGCTATTGTGTCTCTGGACCAGATCAGACTGTGGGCACGCTGTGGTGGTTTGCGTGACTAATGTGAAACCAGACTTCATTCGCTTCAATGGAAAGGGAACGTCTTATTCGTTCCCTATCTTTATAGTGCATCACCGGAATACTGACACACACACATCCTCAGACATTCACTACATTTCCCACAAGCCCCGTACCTCGGCGCTGATTGAGTGAGGTTTGTACGGCCAGGTAGGGGAGAAAACACGTCAGCAAACTCTGCTTGTAACTTAGCTAAATCAGTGAGCTGGGAGGGCGAGAGGTGATCTCCCACTGGGGCCAGAGCGAGAGATTTTTTTTATATTTGCCTCTGGCCCGAGATCATCCTCTCCACTAATCACCGTCGCCAGCATCACTGATTCTGCCTCATTCCATTTTTAAAGGAGATTGCGGTGGTAAATTTGACATACTATGCACACATACTATGTCCATCGTATGCACACTTTGACTCTCCTATCAGACCGTACTACCTCATAATCGAGCTCTCCAACTTGCCATGTGACCTCAAACGGTCCTTGCCACTTTGCAAGTAATTTTGAACTTGACGTTGGGAGTAATACAAGCTTTATCTCCCGGTGAAAATTTGTGCAAATTAGTCCCACTGTTATACAACTGGCTCAGTCTGTCCTGGGCTTGTAACAAATTCTCCATGGATAGCCACCCCAAAGTGTGGAGTTTTGTTCTCAAGTCCAGCACATACTGAATTTTGTTTTTAGATTGAGATGGTCCGTCCTTCCAATAATTCGTAAAGTTCGCATAACGTCCGTGACATAAATGCTGTGCCTTGATCGGTGAGGATTTCTTTCGGAAGATTAGACTAAACAGTGTGTCAGCAACACTCTTAGCAGAAATGTTGCAGAGAGCCACTGCCTCAGGATATCGTGTTGCATAAGCCACAATAACTAATGCAAAACGATGCCCTCTTGCTGAGTGCTCTAATGGCCCGATGAGGTCCATACCAATTCTATCGAAGGGGACCTGCATTAATGGATGAGGGTGCAAAGGTGCTTTGGGAGCGGCCGGTGGGTTTACCAACTGACATTCATGACAAGACGTGCACCACCTGTGTACATTTTCGTGAATGCCCGACCAAAAGAATCGGGTCATGAGTCGATTTAGTGTTGTCGTTTGTCCTAAGTGTCTAGCCATTGGATTAGAATGAGCCGCTTGGAAAAGCATTTCCCTGCGGCTCCTTGGAACTAACAACTGGGTTGTATCTTCTTTTGTCTGAGTGTCTTGGGTCCCTCAATACAACGATTTTTTTATGATCGCAAAATACGGATAGGTAAGCGGGTGTCCAGGGCTGGAGAGGCTGACCGTTGATGGTATGGACCTGTTCAAATGCACATTTCAGTGTCTCATCCTGAGACTGCTCCAGGGGAAAGTCATCTCGCTCCGAGAGAATAAGTCTCTCGATTTCGCTCTGTTTCCCCGAAGCAGTACTCAATGGTCCTCGATCAGTCTCACCCGCCTGCACTTGTGCGTCCCCTTCCGGTGCATTTTCCCCCCAAGAGGCATTCGTGCATAAACAACCCAATAATTCAGTAAACGCTGGCCAATTCATTCCCAAAATTAACAGATGCCGGAGGTGCGGATTAACTGCCATCTCAACACTATGCTTTTGACCCCGGAATTGGATAATGACAGGCACTAAAGGATATTCTACCACATCCCCGTGCACACACTGCACTTTAACCACGCGGCTTGTATCCAATGCCCCAGATTGAATCAGGCTTTGATGGATCGAGGTTTGGTTACATCCTGAATCCACCAAGGCCTGATAGGTACCCCCCTTGATACTCACAGGTATTTGGTACCAGCTAGCTTGACCGGGGGCAGCCTGTGGGACATCCGGGACCCGGACCATTGTCCCCACCTCCATTACAGGACACCTACCCACAAAATGCTCCGGGTCCCCGCAATGCCAACAGGCCGACCCAGACCTCCCCGCTGCTCTAGTGGCAGAGAGTGGGGTAAACGATTGGCGTGGAGAGAGCGGAGAAACAGAAGCGGGGTCCGGCCCGGCAGCGGTCAGTCCCGCCCCCCCTCTCGGACTCACAAACTGACCCTGGTCATTCCCACCCCGCCCCCGGACTCGAGGAGGGCCGGGCGGACAGGACCTAGGTAGAGGGATAGGGTGAGAGAGAGAAGGAGGTGGGAGAGAGGGAGAGAGAGAAGCAGATGGCAGAGGTTCGCTGACCCCTGGGCACGCCACCATGTGGTCCTCCGCGAGATGGATGGCGGAGTCCAGCGACATGGGGCAGTGGCACTGGACCCACTCGGCCGTCTTTCTTGGGAGCCGAGTGATGAACTGCTCCAGCACCACATGATCGATGGCTACTGGCTGACCAGTAGCCATTTGCGGCAGGAGTCCCAGAGCTGTTGGGCCATCACGAAGGGCCGGCCGGACTCACCCATTTCCAGAGAGCGGAAACACTGGCGATGTTGTTCCGGGCTCCAGCCGACCCGCTGGATGATGGCCCTCTTGAGGTCGTCGAAGACCAGGAGGTTCTGTACTGGCAGCTGCTGTGCCGCCACCTGTGACTCACCAGAGAGCAGTGGGATCAGTCTCATGGGCCATTGGTCCCTCGAAGAGATCAATAAATGCCTCCAGATCATCTTGGGGCCCCATTTTATTCAGTGGCAGGTGGCTTGGCACAAACAGCTGCCCAGTGGTCTCCATACAAACCTCCTGGTCGATCCAGCTCCGGAACCTTTCGCGGTCCTCCTGCTGGGTTTGCAGAATGGCTTGGAAACGCCTCTCCTGGTCGTTTCATAAATCCAGCAGGGCCTGATGTTGCTCTTGGTGCAGGACTGCGAGGGATGCGATGACGTCCGCAAATGGCGTGGAAGACGATGCTTGCATGGCGGCTGCTCACCTTCTTCCTTCCCGGTTTCGGCACCAGTGTAACGAGGTTCTTGGAAGGGAAGGAAGAGGACTGGGTCGGTTTGACTGCTGACGGTGGCTTTTTATTGGAATAAATTCACTCTCAAATCAGAATGTTGTGCAGACAGGCACAAAACCTAAACAAAAGTCACAAAATAACTTTCACTCCAGCAGCGACTTCAGGGCTCAGTAGTATCCACCAGTCAGCAGTCCTCTTTCTCGCCCACTCCTGTTTCTCCTGGCGTTTTATACTCCCTCCACACCAATTACTGTAACAAGAGACAGGTGTTCGTTATTTGCATTTAAACCACTCACTCACTGTGCGTCTCCCGACTCTCTCTCCCACTGCAGACCTTGCTGAACCACGCCCCCCTCGCCACAAATGCATTATTTTTTCTTTTTATAATCTGAGCTCAAAGATGGTTGTGTGCTTAATTGGTACTTGAGCTTAATAGGTAAGTTTATCCTATATCTGTGTAGAATTTGAATTCATCAAATGGTTTAGAAAATGTAGTTTTATAATGGCTACAAAATGAATGGGCTTACACTGTATGTGTGAGTCGGCGCAGACCACAAAACGTGTAGAACCCATTTGAATTCTGCACAGAATGCTATATTTTAAAGCGATAAATAGGATCTAATAATATAGGATATAATATAGGATATAATGCTGCACATTCCAAAGCTGTGTGCCTTTAACAATGCTTGATTCAGAATTCGAAGCATGCAGCCTCTGAATTTGGACAACGGCTGCTTCCACAATCGCATACTCTCTTAAGGAGGTACTTATTTTGAATAAGCAATTACTTCATGACTGCTAAAAAGTTTGTTCTATATAGTATGAATGTGTGTAGTATGAATGTAATCTGGACGTCCTACATTAGCCATGCTGTTATTATCATGTGACCTACCAGGGTCAGTTGCGTCGCTTCACTGTCATTGCCTCAGGGAATAGCAAAGTGTCCATCGTATGCACACTTTAGAATCTTGTAGTAGGCACTTTTTACCTACTTTTTTAGGTAAAAAAGTACTGTGAATTCGAACATTCTTCTTTTGTCACATACTGTTTTTCGCCTGCTGATTTCAGATGCAGCCACAATTTTAGTGTGTGAGTGTTTATGTAATGGGAAGTAAATTTCACTGAGCCTTACCTTCTGACATAGCCACAGAAACCTAACCTTGGAATTCAGGAGGAAAATTAAATGAAACGACAGAAATACTTATGGTATTTCAGAGTATTTTGTGGTATTTCCAGTTTTAGGGTGTCAATAGGGTACAGATTTATTTTTAAAAAAGCTGTTAAACCAAAAATCCCATTGTGTAAACTATTATTTAACAAAATTAATAAAGCACAAGAGATATCTAGTTTAAAACACGTAGAGATTTGTTTATCTTCCATTTGTTTGTCAATAACTAAACCAACATTTGATGCCAAAGCACTGTTGGCATAAGATAAAAAATTTGGCACTCAATTCTGGACACAGGTGATTATAAGCCATGTCCTGACCTGAGCGTAAAAGTGATTATGACTAATCAGTCTAAAGACACAGGAAATTGTGTCATAGCAGTGATGTTTGGTTGATGGCACCATGAGAATGTGCAAAGTCTCAAGCCCTGCACTTGCAACTACGAGTCATTGCTTGCAAAATAATAATAATAATAATAATAATAATAATAATAATAATAATAATAAATAAATAAAAAGTAAAAAAAAAGTCCACAGAAAGTGTAGTTATGGCCTCCACCAGTAGAGGGCCATGCTAACCATGAGCTACCCTCTACAGAGTTACAGCATGCTATATTTTATATAAATTTTTGTTTATGTTGTGCTGGCTATCTTGGATTTATATTAATACCTAACTATACAAAATCATGCAATAGTTTTCTGGATGCCATTGTAGAAATTGCATTGTAGAAATTTACAGTCAACCATGATTACATTCTCTGAGCAAAAGTAATAATGGGATACCAAGATAGAGTAAAATTCTGCTGGTCATATGACCTTAACATGGCAGCCCCCCTGAGGAAACCCACTCCATTTAAAATAAAATGTAAAATATGTAAAATATCACCTAACTGTAGATTATATTAAATAAATGAGCAAAATGGTGTAAATTACTTAGAGCACTCTTGAATCTGCTAGCTGTTACCCATTTTGACATGGTTACTATATTAGCCAGATTACTGAGATTGATTGATTTTATATTTGATTAATATTTTATTTTATATTTCATAATTATTATATTATGATCTGTTTTGTTAAGGTTTATTGCTAGAATCTAGCGAAGTCAAGCAAATCAAGGTTATAAACTATAATCAGAATGTCTCAAATTGTGTTAAGGTTAAAAGTTAAGTCCTTGTTGAAAATTGTTTTATGTATTTATTTTGTTTGTTTGTTTGTACCTTATTTGTGAAAAGTGAAACTCTGAAAAAGAGAAATTCTGAAAATCACTCTTTTTTTTAATTAATTTTTCTTTTTTAAGAACAGACATGAAAAAGTAAGTATCGTGGTCTTTTTCACAAAACAGCTGTCAATAATGCTTGCATACAGTTCGATATTTAACGTATAGCCTACTGTGTCAGTGTTTCCATTACTCTCTGGAGCTTATCTAGTATCCAATCAAAAACGCGTAATGTGTGACGTAAACACAGAAGGTTGGTTGGTTCACGCCCATATGACGTAAGTCTGTTAATAAATATTCATTACCAACCCACGCCCACAAAACGTTCCCCATCTCTCCATTGGCTGTGAGTTTGTGTGGAGGGCGATGTCTTTCCTGTAATCTAGGAGTGGGCGTATCTTTGTCATTCGACGGTTTGGTGGATTCGGGAACTCCAGTGAGATTACACAAGTGAAGCAGGAGACACCGTACACATCGCCGGCCTGTCATGACGCTAAACTCCGCTAAGCTTCTAAATGGAGATACCTTCCACCGGACGAAACAAGACAAGAAAGCTGTCGGAAATGGGTTCGTGAAAAACCATTGCTTGTTTCAGCAGCAGCAGAAGAGATACCGCCGCCCGGCGGAGAAGGTGAGGCCGCCTCCTGCGCTACATACACCCGGAAACACGCTCCAGTGTACACACAGTAGCCTCCTGTTCTGTTTACAATGAGTTAAATCACAATAAATCACATAAATAAATTATATTTAATATAGGAATTATATTGAGTTACGGATATTGATTAAGGAACGGAACGTTGATCTGGTTTATTTTTGTGTGTAGGGAGGGGGTGTTTGGGTGTGTGTGTGTTTCAGGACTTTTCTTCTGTTCAAACAGTTAATCAGCCGAAATTAAATTTAATAGAATCTTCTCAACTAAATTTCAAATACCATCATATTATTCGATTTTTTTATTATTCATATTTCATATTTTATGTATTATATTTCAATAACCATTAAGTCACATTTTAACTGAAATTATTAACTGTGTTAAGGAGTTAAGGAATTTTTAATAAATTCCAGATCGGACATTATCTGCTTATAATTTGCTGAAAGCAATTTATGAATCAAATAAGAGCTTTTAATACGTTTCAAATACAGATGATATATGAATCTATATATATATATATATATATATATATATATATACACACACATAGTGGGGTTTTTATTTGTATATTGTTTTTTTGTTTGTTTGTTTCTCAACAACAGCTATTAAAATATAATAAAAATATGTATATCATATGATTATATCAATAATCATGATTCACAAAAACATCCCAATTTAAGATGGCTATGTGTTTGTTTGCGATCACTTTTGACTCAAGCATTATAGTTATTTAAATATAGGCCTACCCTTAATTTGTGATAACAAGCCCAGGCCACCTCATTTAAAGAACATAATGCTTGAAAAGTTATGACTACATTTTAGAGACGCACGATACTACATTTTTCCACCGATACTGATAGCCAGTTATCCAGAATTGTATCTGCCGATATTGATAGTTTGATTTTCTTAAGGGAAAAAAAATCTCTCCCAGTTAATGCTGTAAACTCTTCAGGGAACCCACTCATTCTGTACATTACTATAATATTAGACATTAAAACTAATTACTCAAACTATTACTTTACACTCAAATAAAAAATTAAATGTTTGTACTCAACTCAGTTACACATAAAGTAGTTTTCATAACTTGTCTTCATGACAAATTGATTCAAACATACAGATATAATTAACAGTAAAAAAAAGTTCCTCTCTAGTGTTTTTTATAGCTAAGCTAACTAATGAACTGTGAACACTGGATAACTTTCCTGATGTAAATGCAACGGTAAGTGACATATTGTTCACAAGCTGTTTTATTGACGTCTTTCCACTGTTGAAACACAGATTGAGCAATTACATGACATGACATGATACATTTCAGTAAGATGTACTGTATCTTTCAACAAACCTTCTGATGTGCATTCATGTATAGTTGAGCTATAACAACTTATTAATATGGAATAGATGACTCGCACTCCACACTACCACTTGAACCGAGGCGCTACCGCTCTCTGTCACTTCACATTTAAGATTGACAAAAATGCCATTTATTGTTTGACTTTCGTGTTAAAATGGACAGAATTGGACAAAAATATTAAAATATTAATATTTTTGTCATGCAAATTTTTAAAGTGCCATTCTTCTGCTAGAATAAACTGTCCCTACCCTGACCTCTTAACTGAGGTCTTGTGCCCATATGGTAAACTGCTGTTCCCTTTCGATACTTCACTCGTACTGCTTGTGGGGAAAGGTCTCCTTTTTCCCCGTTACTGAAGCCTTTTTCAATAACGCAGTGTAACTGCATCGTCATTGGTTCACTCATAGACAAGTTGTTGAACCAATGATGGCGCGGCATAGCTGTGCAGCCTATGGCGACAGAGCGCACGAATATTCCCGCCGAAATGGGCGGGGTTTAGGGCTATATAAGCGGGCGTTTCGCCACAGGATTTCAGTTCTCTCTCCTTCAGTGACGACTTCACATCGCTCCTTGCTGATCTCCGGCTGAAGCATTCGCCGCCTGGAAGAAGCTCGCCTAGAAAGAAGCTCTCGCCGCCGTCGAAGAGGCTCCCGCAGCGGACTTCCCCATGCGCAGTACGAGTTCTCACTGTGAGAACATGAGTCTCGCCTCTCTGCGCTCGCGGATCGCCTTCTTCAGTGAAGACGATCTCGCCGCTCGCGCCCTCCCGTTTTATTCCTCACGCGAGCCAGCTAGGAAGAGAGAGCGGGGCAGAGCAGCCCAGCGCACGGAGTTGGATGACGTCACGCCGGCTTCCCCACGTGCCTCACCCTCTCCCCCGAGAGAGCAGTCCCTTGTCCTGTTCTCCCACCCTGAGCTGCGTCCCTCGGCAGATGCGAGCAACCTCATCTCTTTTGGCGGTTCTGAGGGCGAGCCGCTTGATGACTCCATGTCTCTCGCGGCCTCTAAAACCGAAGGTTGGGCCGGTGATTCTGACCCCGCCTGCCTTCCCTCGCTGGAGCCCATTGACTGCAAGCCGGGTATGGATGCCGAGCTCTTCCGCATCCTCTCGAAAGCAGAAGGGGTTTTGGACCTTGAATGGGCTCCGCCAGAGGAGCCATCACGGAGCAGGCTCAACGAGTGGTTCCTGCCGGGTTCCTGCCAGGCCCCTCGTCAACGCGCCGCACCGTTTTTGCCAGAGGTTCACGACGAGCTGACGAAGTCGTGGCATGCCCGGTATTCTGCCCCTGGACGAAGCAGTGGCGGCTCACCTCTGTCCCCCCACGGCTGTGGGTTGGAAAACCAAGAGGGCCCTTCCATCCAAGCCCAGCAGGACCACTTCTGCCCTGGCTGGCAGAGGATATACATCTGCGGGCCAGCCCTGCATGCCACAAAGGCCACAGCTCAGGCCATTGGACGATCCATGGCCAGCCTGGTCGTGCTTGAGTGCCATTTGGGGCTCAACCTGACCGAGATTAAGGAGATGGACAAGACGGCCTTTTTGGATGCCCCGGTCTCTCCTTCTGGTCTCTTCGGGCCAGCAGTAGAGGGCTTTAAGGAGCGTTTTACTGCAGCACAAAAGTCGTCCCAGGCTATGCGAAACTTCCTGCCTAAACATTCTAGCTCCACGTCTGCTTCCAGCCGCCCCAAGTCTGCGCCAGCTCAGCAGAACAAACCTGCCCCCTCTACCTCTCAGGCAGCACCACCCAAGGAACAGCGCCATCGTAAGCACTCCTCCTTCCCGAGGCAACGTCAGGGACCCTGGCCTAAGATTACGCTGGACCCGACGGCTCCAAAGCCCTCCTGATTTTTCAGGAAGGAAGAGGATGGGGCAAAGTCTCACCACGGCCGGACCACACCAAAAGCTCTTTCGTTCCACCCCCCCCCCCTGCCTCGTTCAGCTCCGGGTGTGGGAGATATGTTCAGTGTTGTGCTAATTGGGCCCAGTGCTGCGTCCATGCAAAACGCCATTCTTATGGCGAGCACTATGAATATTCTACCTTCTCTAAGAAAGAGCGAAGTTCATTTTCCACTCTCTCCGGTGCACGGGCCCCAGATTGGCGGCCCGCCACCCGATACCATTCAGCCCCTTGTCACACGGGCCGAGGCCTGGTGGGCCATCCCCGGAGTGTCAAGCTGGGTTCTGGGAACCATAAGTCGAGGCTACTCGCTTCAGTTCGCCCGAAAGCCCCCGCGCTTCAGCGGGGTGCTTCAGACTTCAGTCAACACGGACGACGTTCATGTCCTCCGAGCCGAAGTCACGTCTCTTCTGAGGAAAGGAGCTATAGAAATAGTCTCCCCCTCAGAGAGCAATTCGGAGTTCTACAGCCGTTATTTTCTAGTTCCCAAAAAAGATGGCGGTCTCAGACCCATCTTAGATCTCAGGCTCTTGAACCTCTCCCTCATGAGACGGAAGTTCAAGATGCTAACGCTGAAGCAGATCCTCGCGCAGGTTTGCCCTGGGGACTGGTTCTGCTCGCTGGACCTGAAAGATGCATACTTTCACATCCAGATAGCCCCCATCACAGGCGATTCTTGAGATTCGCGTTCAAGGGTGTGGCTTACCAATATACGGTCCTTCCATTCGGACTGTCCCTAGCTCCTCGCACTTTTACCAAGTGCATAAACACTTTCCCCACTGAGACAGATGGGAATCCGGGTTCTCAATTACCTCAACGACTGGCTCATCCTAGCCCAGTCACGAGCCGAGCTGGAGCATCACAGATCCGTGTTACTCAGCCACTTGGAGTGCCTGGGTCTCAGGGTCAACTTTGCCAAGAGCTCACTGCTCCCCAGCCAGCGTATAACGTTCCTGGGTGCGGTTTTCGACTCAGTCCGTATGACGGCTGTAGTCTCTCCAGAGAGCGCTCTGGCCATTCAGCAGCTCACGGCATCGGTCAGGAACAGAGCCTATTTCCCTCTGAAGTTTTTCCAGAGAATGCTAGGTCTGATGGCTTCCGCCTCCCCGGTTTTGCAGCTCGGCTTTCTTCGGATGCGGCCTCTGCAGTACTGGTTAAAGTTCCGGGTCCCTCCTCACACCTGGCAGCACAGCCGCCTGCGTCTCAGGGTCAATCAGGCCTGTTTGGCAGCTCTGAAACCCTGGATGAACCCTTTATGGTTCAGCCAAGGGGTACCCCTACAGGCGGTGTCCAGAAGGACGGTGCTCTCAACGGATGCGTCCAACACAGGTTGGGGCGCTCTTTGCGAGGGCAGACCGGCCTTCGGCTCGTGGTCTCATGAGGAATGCCATCTGCACATCAACTGCCTCGAGATGTTGGCAGTGATTCGAGCCCTTCATGCGTTCCAGGCACACCTGACAGGGCGCCACGTCTTAGTCCAGTCGGACAGCATGACAGTGGTGTCATACATAAATCACCAGGGCGGTCTTTCGTCCAGCCGCTTATGCGCTCTGGCGAAGCGCCTTCTGGAATGGGCATCACCGAGGGTTCAGTCGCTCAGGGCGACTCACATACCCAGGAGAACAAACTTGGGAGTAGACATGCTATCTCTGAGCAATGTCCCCTCAGACGAGTGGATACTCCACCCCCAGACGGTTCTCATGATCTGGGAGTTCTTCGGAAAGGCAGAGGTAGACCTCTTCGCTTCAGAAGGCAACTCTCACTGCCCAATTTATTTCTCGAAGGAGGAAGATGCCCTGGCCCAGCACCATCCTTTATGCTTTTCCCCCGATCGCTCTGATCCCACAGGTCATCAGACGAATCAGGGAAGACAAGCACAAAGTCCTCCTGGTGGCCCCGCTCTGGAGGAGCCAAGTTTGGTCCTCAGAGCTGTTCAGGCTTTCCACAAAAGCTTCGTGGCCGATCCCCCTGAGACTGGACTTCCTCTCTCAGGCGAACAGGACGATTTGGCATCCCCAGCCAGAACTCTGGGCTCTGCACCTCTGGTCCCTCGACGGGAGCCTGCTGACCTCCCCGGGGACATGCCTGATCTTTGCCGGTCTTTGTTGACTGGTGTTCTACACGCAGCATAGACCCAGTGGAGTGTGACGTATCTCCGATACTGTCTTTTCTCCAGGAGCGTTTGGATCTGGGTCGCAACCCTTCAACGCACAAAGTTTACATAGCAGCCATTGCAGCGTTTCACGCTCCTATCGCTGGCCAGTCAATGGGACGAAACAACCTCGTGGTGCGTTTCTTGAGAGGTTATAGGTGATTAAATCCTCCTTGTCCTCTCACTGTTCCCACCTGGGACCTCTTTGGTCCTCAGAGCTCTTAAAGGGCCTCCCTTTGAGCCACTGCGTTCAGCTGACCTCAGGCCCCTGACGCTCAAAACCGCTCTGCTACTTGCACTAGCACCAGTTAAGCGAGTTGGTGACTTGCAGGCCCTCTCTGTGAGCCCTGCATGCCTTGAGTTCGGGCCCAACGACTCAAGTCGTTTTGAAACCTAGGCATGGCTACGTCCCTAAGGTGCTCTCGACTCCATTCAGAGTACAGGTTATTTCCCTCTCCGCGCTTCCTCCCTCGTCGGACGAGCGAGAGCTGGACCTACTCTGCCCTGTCAGGGCATTAAGGACCTACGTTGATCGATCACAGCCTTTTCGGCAATCTGATCAGCTCTTTATCTGCTTTGGTGGCCGCACCAAAGGGTCTTCGGTCTCAAAGCAACATCTTTCGCGTTGGATAGTCGACGCTATTGCTCTTTGTTACTCCTCTATGGGCCTTGACTGCCCCATAGGAGTTAGAGTGTGAGAATGAGAATGTTAGAGAGTTAGAGAATGGCTTCCTCTTGGGCCTGGTCTAGTGGAGTTTCGATTAAAGACATCTGTGAGGCGGCTGTCCACTTTTGTCAGATTTTATCATTTGGACGTCCCGACCTTACAAGCTCGGGTTCTCTCGGTATGATCCAGCTGCCTCTATTAAGCTCCGCTTCATGCCACTCTGGGAGTTAACTCCCTTTTTTTAGTGTAACGAGGGTTCGACGGCTCCGGCCTTCTCACTTGTCCTCTGGTTCCCTCACGGTGCCCAAGACAAGTCCAGTCGTTCCCTGCCGTGGCACGGCGCGGTTGAATTCGTTCCCCATACGCAGTACGAGTGAAGTATCGAAAGGGAACGTACTCGGTTACTAACGTAACCTCGGTTCCCTGAGATACGGAACGAGTCCTGCGTTACATGCCGTGCCACGAGGCTGCGGCTTCAGTGTCGTCGCTTCAGTCGAATGACCTGAAATCCTATGGCGAAACGCCCACTTATATAGCCCTAAACCCCGCCCATTTCGGCAGGAATATTTGCGCACTCTGTCGCCATAGGCCGCGCAGCTATGCCGCGCTGTCATTGGTTCAACAACTTGTCTATGAGGGAACCAATGACGATGCAGTTACACTGCGTTATTGAAAAAGGCTTCAGCAACGGGGAAAAAGGAGACCTTTCCCCATACACAGTACTCGTTCCGTATCTCAGGGAACCGAGGTTACGTTAGTAACCGAGGACGTTTCATGTCATAGCTGCTACTGTGTTGTCAATTTTAACACAATCAGAGCTATATAATGACCAATTAGCACCAAGAACTACCCATGTTATAAAACAAATATTTAGTCAATGTGCATTAAAGTGGTTGGATGTGTTCTGGAAATTTGCTTTAATATATCTTCAAGTATTTTCACATTTAAATGAACATGAACTACTGTATGATAAACATATAATGTTTGTTAATGACTTACTATGAAGTTATTTTATAGCTCCCACTTCTAATGCTGAAAAGCATCAACACAGCCAATTAAATTGAGATGAATGGTTATGAGATGGATTGAATGAATTGTTTGGGGTTAGTGTTCACTAACTTGCTTTGCTTGTCTCTGTTTGTATTGACACAAGCTTGGAAAATAACAGTGTGGTGTTCTGTCATGTAACTGGATAGCAGCGTTTTGTTCTTTGCAATCTGAGGATGTTTGCCCTGAACACATGGGAGCAACAATTTTTCCAAGAACACGAGCGTGTTGTCAAGCTAGTTTTTCTCGAGCTGGGTCCTAATCATACAAAATGGACCTTTGGGTCAGGTGTGCTGTACACCATTGTGGGTTTTTTTTGTTTGTTTGTTTTTTTGTTTTTTTTACTACAGCTTCCAGTAAGCTAAACGCAAATGCACATACACAGACCATAAGTAGGTCTGGTCAGTATATTGATTATTAATATAATAAATTGAAAATTAAACAAATAAATCAATTGAATTAACATTTAATTTCCAAAAATAATGTGATTGTTAGATTCTTGTCTGTGAATCAGGGGCCGGTTGCATAAACATTGCCATTGTTAAGACTGTATCTTAAGTATTATTATGACCAACCAGCAATTAGTCAAGGGGATATTACTTTTTAATATCAAATTAGACCAATCTACATTTATGTAACTGAATTAAAACTGTTATGAAAAATGTGTTAAATGTGCAGTAAACGATTTTTGAGAATCATTGTTGAACACTGTTGATATTTGAAATCAACCCCATTGCTCCGCCCCCAAAATGAGTGAGTGGATATCTCTTTAAAAGCTAAGATGGCGAACAAATGACAAGAAAGAACAAATAACATACAGTGCATAAGAGTATATAAGCAAGAGTTGGTTTTTGGTTGTTAGTCGACAGCAGCACACACTCAAAACCATTTGTTACTCACGTATGGAGCAGGAACAATGTGTCTTCAGCGTACATTTGGAGGCTTTCCAGTGCTGGAAAGCTTTTCTAATATTAAAATGAGTCTTAAAGCTCTTGCCTGATCATAACCCTTCTTTTTCCAGTGATATTCTTCTGACTTTTATCTTTTGTAATGTCTCTCAGCCATCTCTCTTTCTACAGTCTTTCTTCAAATCTCCCTCTCTTGCTCACTCTCTCTCCTCCCCCATCATGAGTGTGTTCGCCCCTGACTACTGATTGGCTGCAAGTTTGTTGTGGTGCTCAGTGCGATCCCACTTCCAACAGCATTTTTTATAAATCGCTTGCTGCACCTTTTAAAGAAAAAATGTTATGACTAACGTGTAAGACTAGTCTTTGCAGTTTATGCAACTCCGTATGTATTTTTGCTCATATACGTTTTTTTTTGTTTGTTTTTTTTTCTCTGGTTTCGCTTTTTTTGGCCAATATCAGATTTAAGTTTGAACTGGTCACACTTTAACTGATGCCGAACAATAACAAAGATATGGAATTGGTCCAAATCAGAATTGAAAAGATCATATTCCATGTTACTTATAATCAAGAAAATCTGATTTTGCTTGCAGTCATTACATATCCCATGTATGGGGGGGAAATAGGTCTTTTAAGCCATTTCAGAAAAAAAATGCATAAATAAAGGGAACATATATAATCCAGCCCTACTATAAAAAGTTTCAGTAGTTTGAGGTAACATTTCTAGTCCATATTAAAAGAAGGTTTTGGCTGCCTTGTTTCAGTTTTGATAACTGATGGGCAAATATAACACATCCCCGTATTTAGCAATGTAGGTTTTCCCCACAAAAGCTTTCATGCTCAGCATTGCCACAAACTGTGTTAACCCTGACTTACTTCTGCTTTACATAAAAAGGCTGATTCAGGATCTGAAATAGAGGGATCAAGTCATTCCTTACCAGAAGGGCAGGTTTTAGAGTAGCGTGACTTTGACTTGATCACATGCTGTGAACAGTTTCAGTCCCAACTCTAGTTTCACATTATCCATAGAGAATGTGAGTGGGTGATTCAACTGTTATTCAGTTATGCAATTTTTTTTTAAAGGCTTTTGTTGCTTACTCTCCCAAGTTAAAAGAGCCCATCCCTAAATTTCACTATTATTCTGGGGCCGTATTCACAAAACTTTTTATCTTACTACTAAGAGTTCTCCTAAATAGCAGTAAAAGTTCTTGGCTAAGAGTTTTCTCTTAAAACCTATTCATAAAGCTGCTGAGACAAACTTTTACTAAGGAATAGACTGAAGTCTTAAGCTAAGAGTAAGGGCGGGGGTTGCTATGGAGTATGCACACAATGATTGGCTGATGGGGGAGGAGTCAGCGATTTAATCATAGAAATATTGTAGAAATGATGTGTCATGTTTCCATATTAAAATAAAGGTTTTAAAATGCAAATGTTGCCCTATTCAAATATTTTTTTAATAAAAATGTTGCCATAATCAAAATAAAATGTTGCCATATTGTTGCCATAAAGGTTTTAAAATGTAGGCTAAGTGTCACTAATTAAACTAGTATGTACAGTTAATTGACCGACTCTTGGATGTCTGCATCTCAAGAGAATGCAGAATTCAATTACTCTATTCAATCATTTGTAAGTGTGATCTCATGAAAATCATTGCCACAGGTAATCAGACAATATTTATTTATTTGTTAAAGACTTATTTTTGGCATCTCATCGTAGATTCTCCTAACATTTCACAGACTTAGGAGCTAGTTTAAGCGCTAAAATGCTTTGTGAAATACACTTAGAGCAAAAATCTCCTAAAATTAGGACTGACATGCCCATTATTTTTAAGAGTTTCTCCTAAATCGACAAGTTAGGAGCTACTTTTAGCCTTAAGATGTTTTCTGAATATGGCCCTTGGTCTCCAATATTTATATACTCCTTCAGTGCTCCACCTACACTGAAATCATTTGTCTGTGGTCTAGACTACAGAACATCAAAATAAGTCTACTGTAATCTCATTTTTATCAGATTGGCTGTACATTAATGTTTTTATGCTGTTGATGTGTGTTTTGATTACAAAGTGGCCCTTATAATTTAAAACAATCAGTTGTTATATGTTTAGATATGTTTTTTTTGTTCCCCTACAGAACCATCATGCTTCATGCACTTCACCGCTTTACAACAAGCAATTTGTGGAGTCGTTTGAGGAGACGCCACTACTGGTGGCCGTCCTCACTTACATGGGCTATGGCATCCTTACCATTTTTGGCTATCTGCGAGATTTCCTGAGGGACTGGAAGTTCGAGAAGTGTCATCTGGCCAGAGAGAGAGAACAGCAGAAGGTAAAGTTGAAAGATTAAGATTTGGTTTGTTTGTTTATGGTGCTTGCCTTTTTAATAAAAATTGCATTTTTTATTTATTTAGTTTAGCACTGAATAAGCCATTTTACTTAACAGATGTTTAAATAAAGTCGAGACAAAATAATAACTGAATTTACACACATGTCCCTGTTCAAAATGTACACATGATTTTTGTAACCTGGATGTTCAGTGACTGATTTTTTGTTTTGTCATAGTTGTTCATGAGTCCCATGTTTGTCCTAAACAGTTAAACTGACCACTGTTCTTCATAAAAAAAACCTGCAGGTCCTGCATCTATGTTTGATTTCCAGCATCTCCTGCATGTTTGACCCATTTCCAGCAGCGATTGAATGATTTTGAGATCAATCTTTTCACACTGAGGACAATTGAGGGGCTCATACACAGCTATTACAAAAGTTGTAAACATTGATGCTCAAGAAGGCGATGCAGGCCAAGGGCTGTAAACATTTGAACAGTGTAAACTGCCGTTGGTCTTTTGGGAAACATGTAACTATCTTTTGTAGCTTATAAAGAGCACTACTAAACAAAAGAAATAAGAACTTATGGTCAAAACAAGAACAATTTACCTCAATCACCATGTTCAAAAGTTTACACCCTCAGCTCTTGTTATATTTTTTTTTCTTTTGATGCTGTGTTCCCAGGATTTTGTTCCACTGTACCAGGATTTTGAGAACTTCTACACCAGGAATCTATACATGAGGATTCGAGATAACTGGAACAGGCCCATATGCAGTGTCCCTGGAGCCAAGATGGACCTGATGGAGCGGGTCACACCTGACTACAACTGGACCTTTGAGTGAGTGTTAAATTGTGCCGACCCCATGATGTGATCCAGTCTACCAGATGCCATCAGAAGACATCTATTTATCTGAAATCTAAAACTAATCAACAGGGTTTTGTCTGAAACCCTAAATCAGCAACTTTCTCTGATTTCCAAACTAGTCAGCATGAAGAGATGGTAATTATAAGCAGAGTTTATTGAATTATCTTAGTTGCGTCTTTCTCAGTGCTCAGTCAGACTTCATCTGACCACTACAAATTCGACAAGTGTTATTTTACCAAACCAAAGGCATTGGAAATGACCGCTTCACAACATCGTGCCTTGACATTAAAGATGGAGACCGTTCACTTTTAACTTATAAAAGCAACACAGAACGTGTAGAAAATTACATAAAAAGATACAAATGAGTATAAAAACAGAATTATTGGCACCCTTGGTAAATATGAGCAAAGACAGCTGTGAAAATAAATGTGCATCGTTTATCCTTTTGATCTTTTACTCAAAAAATTCACAAAATTCTAAGCTTTCATTGAAGTAAAACAATTTTGGGGGGTAACTCACATTATGAAATAAATGTTTTTCTCCAATGCACGTTGGCGACAATTATTGCCACCCCTAGAAATTATTATGTGTAAAATACCTCATATCTGAGATATATCTGAAGTATATTCCCATTCATATTTAAGTTTTTTAGCGCACCAGGGTGACTAGGAGCATGAAATTGTCCAGCCATGACTTCCTGTTCCACAGAAGTATAAATATGAGGACACACAAAGGCCAAATTCCCTTAATCATCTTTTACAATGAGTAAAACCAAAGAATATAGTTCTGATGTGCAGAAAAATATTGTTGAGCTTCACAAAATAGAAAGTGTAAGAAAATAGCTAAAGCATTATATAGCATTGAAAGCCCTATTTCCAACATCAGGGCAATAATTAAGAAGTTCCAGTCAACTAAAGATGTTACAAATCTGCCTGGAAGAGGACGTGTGTCTAAATTGTCCTAATGTGCGGTGAGGAGGAAAGTTTGAGTGACCAAAGACTCTCCAAGGATCACAACTGGAGAATTGCAGAGATTAGTTGAGTCTTAAAGGTACAATTTGTGATATTTTTTTTCCGCTAGAGGTCGCTAGAAGCCTATTCAAAACAAAGGCGTAGTTTGATGACGCCAAGTTTTAGAGCGGAAACTTGGGACGTGGTCTACATCTCAACGGACGGTGCAAAAGAATAGGGATTGGTGTCTGGAAGAACTCATGTTCGTGGATGCGATTATTAACATTACTGTAGTATGAAGCAGAGCAGGGCCGAGTGTTGCGGGAGCTGAACGAGGAGTTGGAGCGATTGATCAACACACGCCTCACGAGCAGCGGGACTTTTATTATGACACAGTCGCCGGTGCCGCTTCCGCTTTTCCGGTCATGATTTTACGGGAGCTGTCCTTGTCGACAGAACCAGCGGCAGATGGTAAACAGTAATTATGTTCCATAAATAAGTAACACAATCCACCATAAAACGTGCAAGAAGTAAATAAGAAACTGCTTGAAGCAAGCTAGTGGTTTGCTGGACACTAGACACTACTTCCGCATTTGTCCACGGCACTGTTGTCATGTGGTTTCTACGTCAGTAAAGGCGGTAACAAAGGTAACTGACGTCATTGACAGGTGACTGCACTGCCCCGTGTCACTGTTTAGAATGGGAATTTTCTCATGATTTACAAGTAGTTGAAAACATTAGAGATATTGTTTGTAATCAGCTGGACAAAATATATAACACTAGCCTAGTAGTTTTTGGATATTTTACTGCAAAAGTTTTACATATTGTACCTTTATGTCTCAGAAATCCTAAAAAAAAAAAATAATAATCAAACTGCACCTACATCCCCACAAGTTATTCTGGAGGGTTTCAAGAAATATCCTCTGCTCTCATCCAGAAACAATCTCTAGCATATTCAGTTGTCAGACACGACTAACTTCAAACGGGACCTGCTTCTATGGTCAGATGAAACTAAAAAAGGAGCTTTTTGCCAGCAAACCCACCAGATGGGTTTGGTGCACACATGGATAAAAGTAGCCCATGCCCACGGTTAAATATACTGCTGGATCTTTAATGTTGTGGGCCTATTTTTCTGCTGGAGGTCCTGGACATCTTGTTCAGATACATGGTATTATGGATTCTGTCAAATACCAACAGATAAAAAATCAAAACCTGACCACTTCTGCTAGAAATCCAATAATGTACCTTGGTTGAATCTTCCATCAGGACAATGATCCAAAACAAACATCAATACCAACACAAAAATGTGTCACTGAGTACAAAATTAAGCTTCTGCCATGGCCATCCCAGTCCCCTGACTTGAACCCTAAAGAAAATGAGTGGAGTGAATTGAAGAGAAGAAGCACCAACATGGAGCTGGGAATCTGATGGATCTGGAGAGATTCTGCATGAAGGAATGGTCTCTGATCTCTTGTCAGGTGTTCTCCAAACTCATCAGGCATTATAGGTGAAGACTCAGAGCTGTTATCTTGGCAAAAGGAGGTTGCAAAAAGTATTGAATAAAAAGGTACCAATAATTGTGGCCAACGTGTTTTGGTCAAAAACATTTATTTCCTAATGTGATTTTTTTTTTTTCTTTTTTTTTTTTCTTCTTCTTCCCCACTTTCTTTCACATTCTTTTCCTTCAATGAAAGGTTAGATTTTTGCTAATTGTATTAATTAAAGATCAAAAGGATAAATAATGCTGATTTATTTTTACAGTCATCTTTGATCATATTTACCAAAGGTGCCAATAATTTTGACCACAACCGTATATACTCTTGTGTTCTGTATGTTCTTTTTATAAAGCGGATCATTCCGGTCCTTGATTATTATGGTTGAGCTGTGTTCGAAGCCATTGTAAATCACAAACATACACCTGTGATCACATTACATCAGTATTACTGCGCCACTGTGTCTGTGAGTTGCATCGTCTGTGTGTTGTTTGGAAACAATTCTGTTTCTTCACTTTATTTTTCATGAAGCATTATTTTGGTTCGCTTTAGCTATGATAAAGTGACATCCACATTTGGGGGCAATGAAGGGAGGGGTGTGTTTGTTTGGGTTGATTTCAGGTATCAACATTGTTTCTCAGAAATAGCTTACTGCACCATTAAAGGTGATGTCTGTCATTTTTATTAGTATTACAATTAATTTGTATTTTTCAGATGTTCAGGTTATTCCATGTTCTTTCCTGCAGACACACAGGGAAGGTTCTGAAGGATGTTATTAATATGGGCTCGTATAACTACCTGGGCTTTGCTGAGAATTCCGGCACATGTGCTGATGCTGCTTCGGAGTGCACTGTGAAATATGGCGTGGGGGTGAGCAGCACCAGGCAGGAGATAGGTAATAAATCTCTCTTAATCTTTATAGCCATTACTTCTCTGGTATAATAAGGGACAAATAATGGTCTGACACTTTTTGGGTAGGTTTAAATAGATTGATCAATTTTAAAGGACCATATACTTGGTCCTCTTATAGGATTACGAATTTGTTCTTTAATTTACGTTGACATGATAATTTTCTACCCTCTCACTGACCCTTGGAATACTTAATCATATATTCAGTTCTTGTTAGAGCCATTCATCCCATGGAATAAGGATATGCTTTTATGGTGAAATGGTGGAAAAGAAATGTGCAGCACTATGAAAGACTTTTATTTCTTATCAGACCTTTATCATCGTGTCCCTGCAACTTCTTTGGTGACAGAATGCTAAGAAGCTGATTTTCATCACTTTTTTTTTTCTTTTAAAAACATGATGCTAAGTTGACTTAAAAACATTTAACAAATATATTTACATTTAACAAATAAATAGGGATAGTTCACCCAAAAATTCTGTCATCTACTCACCCTCATGTTGTTCCAAACCTGTATGAATTTCTTTCTTCTGCTGAACACAAAAGAAGATATTTTGAAGAAGATGGGTAACCAAACAATTTATGGGCCACACTGACTTCCATAGTAAGGAAAAAAAATACTATGAAAGTCATTTGCGCCCATCAACTGTTTGGTGACCAATATTCTTCAAAATATCTTCTTTGGAACAACTTGAGGGTGAGTAAATAGAATTTTAATTTTTGTGTGAACTATCCCTTTAACTACAAAATTACTCAAAATGCCTATTCTTAGTCTAATCTGTACTAATTTCTGACCAAATGTATGTTTAAATAACAACAACATTTTTTTTTTACATTTATCATAAATGGCTTGTGTGGACTGGGAGTTTAGAATCCAGTGGATTATGATGTCTGCATAATGAATCTTTATAATAATAGAGCTGTTTTAGTGGTTTGTGTTTTAATTGTTGCATTATTGAGCTATTTTTTTTTTTAATCTTTTGCAGGAAATCTTGACAAGCATGATGAGCTGGAGAAGCTGGTGGCCAGGTTTTTAGGGGTGGAGTCATCCATGGTGTTTGGAATGGGCTTTGCTACAAACTCCATGAATATTCCTGCACTCACAGGAAAAGTAAGGGTTTTACTATAAGCTCCAACATTAAATCAAATGGAATGCTAAAAATCTCCTTTTCACATCAAACAAAGTAGGGTGGGAAGGAACAATGGGGTTCGGCCATTCTGTTTTTGTTCTTTTATTGAGATACTCCCAGTGACCATATCTGTTCCATGACAGATTTCTTTGGCACACACTGGTAATTTGTCATATAACATGTTATTGAAGGCCTTTATGCTTTAGAATGTGTACACACATTCCTGGTTTCATTCACAAAACATTTGATTAACATTCCAACTTGTCCTGCCAAATACAACATTAAACAACATTTTTCCCCATCTGGAAATCCTGTTAAATCATGATAAGAACTACTTTAATATATTTTGAATCCTATATTTGAAAATCATTGAAGAGTATCATTATGATGTGTGTGTGTGTGTGTATGTATATGTGTGTGTATATATATATATATATATATATATATATATATATATATATATATATATATATATATATATATATATATATATATATATATATATATATATATATATATATATATATATATATATATATATATATATATATAAATATAAAGAAGGTTCAGCTCTATTTCTGGGTCACTAATCAAATAAGCAATTTCCTTTGGACTAAACGTAAGGCAAT
Organism: Chanodichthys erythropterus; assembly: GCF_024489055.1. Lineage (NCBI taxonomy): Eukaryota > Metazoa > Chordata > Actinopteri > Cypriniformes > Xenocyprididae > Chanodichthys > Chanodichthys erythropterus. The sequence goes on along the minus strand of NC_090224.1, from coordinate 25,541,419 downwards.
ATACATAAGAGCTTGAAGAACTTTAAAAACATTCAGTAATTTTCAGAACGCAAAACTTCCAAAAGGGCCATTTATTGTTGTAACACTGAAATTTTGCAATTTCTTGTTAGAAACCTGAATATATTAACACATGACTGTCCACGATTACATGTCAGTGACGCTTATTCTTTGTTCAGAAACTTGACTCGTCTTGTCATTGTAAAGTAATGAGGAAGTACAGATACCATTATTCCTAAACACCAGAAGAACTAATAAGATTAAAGGTTTGGTTTGTTTTGGCCCTGTTAAAAACTGTTAAACAAAACTGCATGCATTTTGTTGTAGAACATTGTTTTGGTTGTGCTTCAGCTGTGCGGATGAATATGGATCTTTCTCTAAACTAAAAAAAAAAGAGAGAGAGAGATTATCCTACTCCTCATAAAACATTCACTACTAGGCTTAAGAGATATAACCAGTTTAGTTGAAAAGGATCTCAAGCTGACTTTACTGCAGCTACACCCATTAATAGATACGGTACTTCCTTGAAAATAAATTCCAGCACAGCTTTACAACAACCATAATCAAATGGTGCTTCACAAGACAATAGACAATGCTTAATGAACTCCATTAGCTCCATTAGCCGAGAGCTACATATAATAATTTATCTGTTCAATAAAATACCTTACTAACCTGTTGAGTAATCAAAACACCATCTCCACTTTCTTCCAATTTCTCGCAAAATCTATCCTGTCTGGTCTAAAATATAAACACTTATAATGGGCTTACCATAGTGAATCAGGGTAACAAAAATGTTTTGGATAAAGGATTGATAATGTATTGAATGTTGTGAATTTTGAACAAAAAAGTTACATAGTGTACCTTTAAGTATGTCATACCTTGTGCTGCTAACGGTTGTGTGTAGCACCTGCAATTCTTCATATCCTTCTGAAGAATTCCAGTGCACCATCATTTGAGTCAAAAAAGGGTGAAAAATGGTCATGTGAAATGTTTCTTTTTATCTCTTCAACTCAGCTTTGTGGACTTCAGCCAACTACTTTAGTATTATTTAATGTGCATTCTTGCTTTTCATTCAAATGAATGTGTGTGTTTGTGTGTTTTAGGGCTGTCTGGTCTTAAGTGATGAGCTCAATCATACCTCTCTGGTTCTGGGTGCTCGTCTCTCTGGCTCTACCATCCGTGTATTCAAACACAACAGTAAGTTCTTGCTAATTTTTTGTCAACACTGAAAGTAAAAATGCTATCCAAAAAAATTAGAGCCAAATTAGACAGTATTTGATGTTTAATAATATACAGGATTGTGGACCAATGTGAATTCACAGTGGGCACTCTCTCATTACTAGGGCTGTAGTCAACCAAAGAAATGCTTAGTCGACCAAAGTCCTGTCCTGCGCAACGATCAGTCGACTTAAAAAAAAAAAAAAAAAAAAAAACAGACGCAATGTCTTTTTTGATTGAACATTTATTAAACAATTTTAATAGAGCATTTATAAAACAACGAAAAACGCGCACCTGACCACACCACACGCTACAAAAAATATAACTGCTAAAACTGCCAAATAATGAAAAATCCTAACAAAAGCTCTCGATTATACAGGCTGTATATTCTTCTTTACTTTCAAAGCTATGGGTTAACTTTTGTCCAAACGATCTAGGCGTTTTAAAACAAACACAAACGCCTGTGGCATGGCCTGTGGATGCGCCTAGTACATAACCAATAAAATATATAAACTTTTCGACATTAGACATAGCAAAGCTGTCTGACACATTTATATCTCGCTTACCGCTTTTAGGTGATCGGTCATATTGGTCGTTGAGCTATGGTAAGTTAGCTTTAGGCTGCATAGCTTGCACTCCACAGTCTTGTCGTCTTTTTTTGTAAAATGCAGCCAAACAAAAGATTTACATTTCTTGGACATTTTTTCGACTAAAGCCCAAAACAAGTAGCGTTCTAACTGAATGAATACAGCAAAACTACCTATATTCCTTACTGAGCGCGAAGCAGCAGTGCAGCCAGCCACAGGTGCGGTTCCCGAGTGTTCACGTGATGCGCTTAACTACGGCGCCGTTATAAAATAGCATAAATTAAAGTTTGGTATAAAACAAAGGCTAATTATATTTAGAATACAGTAATATATAACTCCTAATAAAAGGAATAAATATCAAGGAGTAAATCAATGAAAATTTCTTTATTGGTAAAAAAAAAAAAAAAAAACTGGTCGACCAATGAGCATGTCAGTCGACCAAAATGGCATTGACCAATTAGTCGACTAAACGACTAAAGTTGACAGCCCTACTCATTACTGAACACTTTTGGTTGCGGAAAAAATTATTTGTAGGTGATAAATGTACCTGTGAATAGGCATTTTGCAATAAGTGAACTTCTGAGGGAAAAAAAGCAATAAAATGATGCCTTACTTTGTTTTGTAAACTGCTTGCTAAAAGAACAGCATCTGCAGGTTGAGATGCATGGTCATAAATACTCATTTTTAACCATTCATTTCAGATATGCAAAGTCTGGAGAAGTTGCTCCGGGATGCTATTGTGCATGGCCAACCTCGAACACACCGGCCCTGGAAGAAGATCCTCATCCTTGTTGAGGGAATTTACAGGTACAGCAGAAGTCTTTTGCATCCATTCACTCTGTATACTCGTCTTTTCAGAATTTAGCAGTAAACTGATGTGGTTTTTGCAAAGCATATGTAAAGGGAGACTGGTTTGCATACCTTTTTCTGGTTTAGAGGAAGGCCATTACAATCAAAGAACTCCTAGAGGCAAGCAATAATAATAATGATATATTTACTGGGACAATATAAAATAAAGTTGAAATGTAAATAAGAGTATACTTCAAAATATTGTATACTTCCTGGCTATCAAATAGCTCAAAACCACAAAAATCATAAAGACTTTTTCACATATTGCAATAACTATCAATGAGTATACATTAATATTGGACCTGCATTCTTCTTTTTAGCATGGAGGGCTCAATTGTGCGACTTCCTGAGGTCATTGCCCTAAAGAAAAAGTACAAAGCTTACCTTTACCTGGATGAGGCCCACAGTATTGGGGCACTAGGACCAAGAGGCAGAGGTGTGGTGGACTACTTTGGCCTGGATCCATCTGACGTTGACATCATGATGGGCACTTTCACCAAGAGCTTTGGTGCTGCTGGAGGATACATCGGAGGAAAGAAGGTTTGTTGCCAATTTAGCTGTCATTTCAAATTCCAAAGTTTATAAAGGGTGTAATGAATAATTCTCACACTTTTGTATTTGTTTGTTTATAGGAGCTGATCGATTACCTCCGTTTACACTCTCACAGTGCAGTTTATGCTACCTCAATGTCCCCACCAGTCACCCAGCAGATTATCACTTCTATGAAGTGCATTATGGGAGAGGATGGCACCACATTAGGTGAGTTTACAATTTTATTGTAGATCAGTTCTAATAAATATTACTTGGTTGGAATAATCTTTGTGTGGCTTTCCTTCAAGATAATATGTGTAGGGTAATACCTAATATTGTAGTAATAGTAATGGTGTAATTGTACATTTAAACAGTTTATAATGTAAAAAAAAAAAAGAGCCACAAGATGGCAGCATTAACTCACTTAACACTGTTGAAAAATTCAGTGTCCAATTATGTAACCAGGGCCCTGTTGTTTAAAAAAGTTTAATCTGGATCAGAATATTCTAGATGTGGAAATCCTATGTTTTGCTATCCAGAATCTGGTAATCCATCTTTTTTTGGTGCTGGTTTGTCCAGATGCACACCTTTTCAGATTACCATATCTGTAGTAACAGTGCTCCAAATGTGATTACATTTCATACTAGCTATGTAAAGTACAACAGGTAGAAGAATCAATGTGGGTCACTTTAAGTGTTTTTATTTAAAGAGAAAGAAAACCACATAAACAAACAAACATCCTCTTTCTTTTTCAATTTCCTTTAAACAATCAGACTGCTATGGAGGCGATGGGGGGGGAAAAATATGCATTGGGAGAAAAATTATATATTTTAATGCTTTTGCATTATCTCACAAAAGTTTTCTCTTCCCCCAAGAAACTTTGTGCTCATTTGCAAAGAACACAAACATTTTGAGAGTGAACGCAATGTTTCTTAATAGAGCGCAAAACCATTAAAATTAATTTTTCCTCTCATCTCATATTTTTTCATGCATTAAGGGATGCAATTGTTAGAAACTACTTTTAACTGGTTCACATCCAACTAATTGCATGCCAGATCTAAGTTCAAGATAAAATATTAAAAAGATTTAAAACAAAATGATAGTAATTATAACATTTTTACAACATTAAATAAATTAAAATAAAAAATAATTTTTGTGTCCATTTTATCATTCTGGTACTTTTTTTAGGCTCACAGAGTATGGTTTGTTTTGTAATATACAGAAAAACACAAGAATGTACACAGGTGAACAGCATGTGAGCCAAAGTACATCATGCAACAGTGTTTGTTATATTGGATTTAAAGAGTTGTGGTTATTTATAATATAAGGCATGTGTGAACAAATGGTTAACAAAATATTCACATGTTAAGAGCATACAAAAAGTACTAGTGGAACAAATGAATTGGCTGGGCCCAGTAAGTAAAGGTAATCTGATCGGATTTCGGCTATCAGATTGGATCAAATCTTGAAAATGGGTTGTTCAAAAGAAAAAAAGGGTTCTGAAATCAGATTAGATCACAAAATCCAATCTTGATTTTGATCTGGATAAAATCATCAGTTGTGTTGCTTTTTAAAACTTTTTAGTAAGCTTGGGATACCTTTGATCCAAAAAATTTGGATTATACTGATCCCATCAGAAGGGTGGATTTCAGGAACTAAAATGAAATAAAACTTTAATGAGCATTTTTATCAAGCTCGTATGTTTATGTTCAGTTAATTCACTTTAATGGCAATGAAAATGACCTATTAATTGACATTAAAGTGAAATTACTGAACCTAAACATACAAGCTTGATAAAAATGCTCATTTTAGAAGAAAATTTCAGACGACACCTTAGAGGCTTTTGCATCTGAACTCTTCATATATATATATATATATATATATATATATATATATGTATATGTGTGTGTGTGTGTGTGTGTGTGTGTGTGTGTATGATATAATTGTTTTGCTCTTGATTAGTTTAACTTTTAAAGTAATAAATTAGGCTACAAAGGCTACAAGACATTAGGCTACAAATTAAGCCTTTCGGTAACCTACCGTAAAGTAAAAAAGAGACTTTGGTGTCATAAAATAATCCTCAAACAGCTGTAAATATTAGCTGTTTGTATATTATATTGGCACAATCATAAGAGATGAACCAGTCAAAAGCTCTTTGCAAGCGAACACAAAGTTTCAAGGGTGGACGATATGTGGAGCTTTTCTGAGAGAACGCAAAAACATTGAAATGCCCAATGAGTTGCATCAATTTACTTGAATTCCTAGAACTGCATGAAAATTTCCACTGTTGAAAAGTGCTAATTATCAGCAGTCACACAAACTTTTTGAGTTTTGGGTTTGTTTAGGAAAAGTAAACTCGATGAATCTGCGCTTGGCTACACATGCTAACTTCATCTCTGCTGACAGTTTGAGGTAGCAAACTCAGTTTCACCCCTGATTGATTTAGCAGGGCGTTCGTTTGGATAACAACATTTATACCCCAAAAATGCACACACACCGCATCTGGAAACTCTTCAAGCCCTTGAGAGGCTTTAATGTGAGAGAAAGAGAGGTGAGCTTTCCTCTCTGTGGGATAATGGATGCTAATAGACCTTGAAGACTTAGTATTGTTCTTAAATGTATTGGAGAGGACTTATGATATATTTATGTAGAGAGAAAGATTTATGAGGTTCTCAGCAGAGAACCTTGAAGAAACAACTCGTCTTCAGCTGATTTCTATAGATCACAGCAATAGTAACACCAAAGACATGGGTTCAATTCCCAGGGAACACACATACTAATAAAATGATAGTGCATTTTTCTTTCTTTTATTGATTATAAACAGAAAGTTAGGAAAGAGTGCTAACTTCATAATCACTAAAGCTGTCAATCACTTCAAAACTCCTGTTATCAATGAAGCTTACGAAACTGCATAATGAATTATGCAGTTAAATGACTAGCTCACCAGACGAAATTGAGACAAGATTTTTACACAGTATTTTTAAGAAATCTTCAGTGACGAAATACGGGACTATAAAAATAGTTTGCAGGTGCATTTGAAATGTTTTAACTAATCATCTTGTAATGAATGTCATTTCAGTTCTACTTTCCAAATATGAAATATCATATGCAGTAAAAGACAACAATATTATTCTTTAGAACATGATTTATGAGCTTCTCCTAACTGAAGTCCTTTCCACAACTTGATCATAGAAATAAAAACAAATAATAATTGCAACCAATCAAAGTACTCTCTAAATATTCAAAGTGCAAATAGAGACCAAAATTTTCTTCAAGCATGATAGAGAGCTAAGGTAGCTTTCATATTGGGAGATATTTGCATGCATTAGGGATCCGCGTTTCAATGCATGCTCGCGTCTTACTAGCACTTTCGCCATTGCGCATTCTATGAATAGGGAGTGACAGTGCCGAGCACGCATTCTACAAGATAAGAAATTTGTCAGACGTTTAGGTTCTGTTGTGCAACAAATCCTCCGCCATGGTTAGGTCAGTCATCTCGTCATTTACTCTAGTCACATGATCAGTGATTCCTGCTGCACTACGTACGACTCTGCAGCTCGTGCTAAATAGGATTGAAGCGACCGTTATCCAACTGAATTAAATGATTTTTATTTATTTTTTTAAAAAGAACAAAATGACAGTGGAGGCATAATGTAAATGGTATAATGTGAATATGCGGTGGCATATTCTATCCTAATTTCACCCTCACACTCTGTCATGGCAATATCACGAGACAGCTTTTCACCTTGACAAGAAATCTTGTCACATTTTAATATTGTGGCATGAGATCTCAATACACCCCTAATGATTAGGTAATCACGGCAGCTGTAATTGAGATATAAGATTGAGAATTTTTCCAATTAATTGTGCAGCCCTGTAGTAAAACCTGTTCATCATATCACCGTGCAACCATAGAGAACAACTTTTAAAGTCAACATGAAACAAAAATTATGATGGTCTTTTATGGTGAGTAAAATGGGTGGCTGGTGGAGTGGATTGACTGTAAATGTAAACTTTATTACCCAGTGCTCGTGTCAAGAAAAGATGTTGTTGCAGAGCACATTCATGTTTTTTGATTAAAGATTACAAGGGTACATTTTATTTGATTTGTAATAAATACTGCAACATTTCATGAAAAAAAGAAAAATAGGTTACACTTTATTCAGTGCCGTAGTTACATTGTAATTACTTAAAGGTGCCCTAGAATCAAAAATTGAATTTACCTTGGCATAGTTGAATAACAAGAGTTCAGTACATGGAAAAGACATACATTGAGTTTCAAACTCCATTGCTTCCTCCTCCTTATATAAATCTCATTTGTTTAAAAGACCTCCGAAAAACAGGCGAATCTCAACATAACACCGACTGTTATGTAACAGTCGGGATCATTAATATGTACGCCGCCAATATTTGCATATGCCAGCTCATGTTCATGGCATTAGACAAGGGCAGGCAGCATTAATGTCTGGATCTATGCACAGCTGAATCACCAGACAAGGTAAGCAAGCAAGAACAATAGCGAAAAATGGCAGATGGAGCGATAATAACTGACATGATGCATGATTACATGATATTTTTAGTGATATTTGTGAATTGGGGTGGGGGAGGGAGCGCGCAATTTAAAGGGGCCAAACACTGAACCGGTGCATAGTTAATGATGCCCCAAAATAGGCAGGTAAAAAAATGAATTAAAACGAATCTATGGGGTACTTTGAGCTGAAACTTCACAGACATTCAGGGTACACCTTGTAACTGTAAAAACTGGTTCTAGGGCACCTTTAAATAAGTACTGAGTACTATTAATTAACTACATGTACTTACTATAGAGTTACAGTTAGGGTTTGGTTTAGGGTTAGTTACTTGTAATTATGCATAATTTACTCTAATTACCATACATGTAGTAATGTGTAACTACGGCACTGTAAAATAAAGTGTTACCGAAAAGTATTTTGATTACATGGTGATTTTAACTTTACACGTCAGCTTCTACTGGAAGAATGGAACTTAATTTACTAATAAAATACCTTTTGAATACTGTTGAAACAGTTGTTCCATTGTGGTTTAGGATCAAGACTAAGTATATATTTCTAAAATTTACGAGCAACAGAAATAATTCATAAGATTCTGAATTTAAAAAGCTTCAGACTAACTCTGTCACTGTTATTTTGCCAAGTAATACATGTTCCTGGATCAACATATTTTGTTGATCCTGGAACATCATTCCTGTGTGCAAATTTAATCCTAATCATATCCCTAGCCTTAAACCGAACCCTACCCATAACTTATCCCTTAAATCAGAGGGAAATAATTGGTTAATAACTTTGATGTAGAAGCACCTAACCCTGGTTGTAAGCCTAAACTCGACATAAGCTATAAACTTGTCCCTCATTTCTGATTGGTTGATTGGAATGTTGTTCCAGGATCAAAAAAAGATGTTGATCAAGGAACATGTTGTACTTGCTGAAATCAAATTCACCCATTTCCTTGTAGCTGCTGTAGGTTGAGTTGAACAGTTTTCTCTTCAAGCCTCTACCAATATTCTCAATCCTGAATATTGTGAGAGAGCTTTCCTTTTACAGGAGCCCCTCACAATGAATGGAATGTCAAACAAGTGAAAACTAATACTGGAGAGTATATCTCTACCTCTCCCCAGAGGATCATTCTGCAGTGTTCAAAGTGGATTTGAATTCCTTTGGCTTCTGATAAAACAGCCTCCCCATTTTCATTTGCCATGTGCTGGTATGGAACTTGTGGAGGTAGCATGCTTGCAATTTAGCTTTTCATCGTTCCTGTTGGATATGAATAATGTATGAATGATGCAATAAAAATGTCAAAAGCCCTGCTTTTTTTTTTTTTTTTTTTGGCCAGGTGACTTACAAATGTAAGGGCACAGCTCGCTCTCTCTTAACAAGCCGCTCAATTTGAGCTATTATTCATGTCCATGCTACAAAAAGTGTGGGATGAGTTACACACTGAAATTTACTTATGATATGAAGTATGAGCAATAGTAAGCACTCAGCCAACCAAGCATCATTAATGAATAAATAGCAAGGACACAATGTCTTGGAAAAGGTCAGAAGCTGGGTTTCAACAGTGATAATTTTTTGTATTTTCTTTTTTTATGCAGGTCAGGAAAGACTTTGTCAGTTGTCAGAAAACACAACCTACTTTCGCAGGAGATTACATGAGATGGGCTTTATCATCTATGGGAACAATGACTCCCCTGTTGTACCCTTGATGCTTTACATGCCAGCTAAAATCGGGTCAGTGTCACTTTGTTCAACTGAATCATGGCTATTGTATTTGATAAGATGCTAGCTAGAAGATGAAACAGTTTTTTTAAATGATTTTTTTTTTTTAATAATTTCTACTTGATTCCATCTTTACAGGATGCAATTTTATGCTCTGTGTGTGTGTGTGTGTGTGTGTGTTTTAATTAGTTTATTTTGCATGTATGCTTTTCAGAGCATTTGGGCGGGAGATGCTGAAGAGGAACATTGGGACAGTGGTGGTTGGGTTCCCCGCCACACCCATCATTGAATCCCGAGCACGCTTCTGTGTTTCTGCCGCCCACACGAGAGAGATGCTCGACACAGTGAGTATCACGTGAACACTAATAAAATAATAATTGCAAAAATAATGACAAAAAAAGTCTTAATTTTCTTTAATATAATTTCTTGTTTTGTTTTTTATTTTGATTTTGGGATAAGTTAATATCCTGAGATGTTCTTGATTGGTTTCTTTATATTGCATCAATGTGATGCATCAGTCTGTTTGTGTTAGGCAAATGGAAAGAAGAGAACATGCAAAAGATGAAAATACCCTTCTTGTTGGCTTTCTTTTTTAACTTACAAACTAGTTCTTAACTTTATGTATTGGCTCTCATAAACGGTGTTAATTTTGAAAAATTTTGATTTAGTTTGCCATTTAGTTGTCATATTTTAGACATCTGAATTGTTTTAGTTTTAGTCAGCTAAAGATTGTCAAATAAAATCTAACTGTCAGTAAATAAACAAAAATAAGAACAAATAAATAAATATAATAGAACTAGAATATAATAGAAATAAACTTAAATATGAATAAAATGCTTAAAGTTTGTCAGGTCTAACAGTAGTATTCAGGTAAGAAATACTTCCTACAGAAATTGAATAAAGTAATCAAATGTAAAATAACAGTGCAGTCTTTCTCGTATAAGCCCTTATTAAAGCTTCTGAAGTTACTCAGTCAAGAGCAGTTAGTGATTTTCTCTATTTCTTTTGTTTGAATTAACATTAAGGGCACAGACAGCAGCAGGTTTATTAGGCTACTGTCACTTTAAGAACTAATGCATGGATTCCAGTGACACACATTTGATTTTCTCCCAACTGTTTACGTTCACTTAAGACATAACCGACTGTTATGAATACTCGCCATAACGTGTGTATTTGTCCTCAAGCGCGATAAGATGCAAAAGAGAACACAATTCAGCACTTGTACGCTGTCAGAGTCGGCTTTCTGTGTATGCACAGTTCTCTTTCATGTCTTGTGCTTGAATCGCTTTAATGTTTAAATTTGCAAAACACGTGAAAATGCATGATAAACTTTTTTGTCAATTTCTTCAAATGTCCAAGGGCCATTATGCAGTTCTTTATTGTTGAGCCCTGTATTGTATTGCAACTTTCTTTGTTTTCCCAGAGATTTTCACTCCACACGGTTTACAAATGGTCTTTTTGTTCCTTGACATCACATTACTTAACTTATCCATATGTCTGTTTTTCTCTTTCTCACAGATGTCAACATTTTTAAATGTTTTATAAGACATGCAGCAAGTGTATGTTAAAGGTGCCCTAGATTCAAAAATTGAATTTACCTCAGCATAGTTGAATAACAAGAGTTCAGTACATGGAAATGACATACAGTGAGTCTCAAACTCCAATGTTTCCTCCTTCTTATATAAATCTCATTTGTTTAAAAGACCTCCGAAAAACAGGCGAATCTCAACATAACACCGACTGTTACATAACAGTCGGGGTATACACCCCCAATATTTGCATATGCCAGCCCATGTTCCCAACATTATGAAAGGCATTAGACAAGGGCAGCCAGTATTAACGTCTGGATCTGTGCAGAGCTGAATCAACAGACTAGGTAAGCAAGCAAGAACAATAGCGGAAAATGGCAGATGAAGCAATAATAACTGACATAATCATTGATATCATGATGTTTTTAGTGATATTTGTAAATTGTCTTTCCAAATGTTTTGTTAGCATGTTGCTAACGTACTGTTAAATGTGGTTAAAGTTACCATCGTTTCTTAGCCGTCGCTATTTTCATTTTTAAACACTTGTAGTCTGTATAATGCATAAACACAACTTCATTCTTTATAAATCTCTCCAACAGTGTAGCATTAGCCATTAGCCACGGAGCATATAGCCTCAAACTCATTCAGAATCAATTTAAACATCAAAATTAACACTGTACTTACGCGATTAGACGTGCTGCATGACGAACACTTCGTAAAGATCCATTTTGAGGGTTATATTAACTGTTTGAATTTTTTTTATGTTGTTTAAGTTGTTGTTATGTTGTTTGAGCTCTTGGGGCATGGAGCACCAGATTTAAAGGGCCACACACCCTGAATTGTCTCATTTCTATGCCCCAAAATAGGCAGTTAAAAAAATGAATTTAAAAAAATCTATGGGGTATTTTGAGCTGAAACTTCACAGACACATTCAGGGGGCCCTTTGACTTATTACATCTTTTAAAAAAAAAGTTCTAGGGCACCTTTAAGCCACCGGATAGATCAGTACGTTCATTCAAATGTGCCCATCTAACCTCCGTACCACACCAATTCATTGTGATTGAATCTCTTCCCAAATCGTTCCTCCCTAACATTTCTGTTTTGTTCTTATTCATTGACGAAAAGGTAAATATATATATATATATATATATTTTTTTTTTTTTTTTTTTTTTGTCATCAAAAACTGGTTTTTATTTAGTTATCGTCTCATTTTCGTCAGGAAAAAAATGTTGTTGACAAAAACTGATGAAAATAATTTGTCAACAAAAACACTCCACATGAAGGCACTTTATCCAAGATCTGTACTTATTCAACTCCATTGCTAATGTTTTCAAACCACGTGAAGCAGCAAAGATCGCAAATCATTCATCTGTGAAACTCTGACTCACCTCACAGTCCACTAGAGTACATAAACATTAAAGGAATAATTTACCCCAAAAATAAACATTCTGTCACCTTTTAGCAGTTACTCATCATGTTTTATCAAACCTTCCATACCAAACATTTATTCAAGTGTTAATAACCCCAGTGTCTCTTCTTTACTCTCTCAGGCTTTAAATGCCATCAGTGAAGTTGGAGATCTTCTCCAGCTGAAATACTCAAGAAAAAACGGGCCCGGGAGTGAAGGAACTGACTGTTTTTCATATCTGGAGAGCCACCAGGACTAGCACTTTCTCACGATGGTCTGATTGTGTCTTTCTTCCACCCCAGAGCCACATATTTTTCCTGTTTGTCTGTTTCATGTCTAACTTATTCAGCATTTTCATGTTGATTAATTTCAGTGGACACTCATTGAAGCCCACTAATTGACCAAATTTCAAGTCTTACCTCTGGGTTCAGTAAAGAATATTCATTTCATTGTGCAATGAAACTTGACGTCCCTGTGTTCAGCATCAGAAATGACCCAGGATAAAAAGTGAATGCTTTGGTGTCGGGACTAACATATATGTGCATTAGCATTTTGATCAAACTTCAACACAGTATAAAAACTCATCAGAGTATACAAAATCATTTTCTCATATTTTATTAAAAAGAAAATCAGCATTTTTGTCTTGTTTTCCATTAAAAATATCTAAAACAAGTAGATATTACTTGATTTAAAGATTTTACTCAGAATTAAAGTTAGATAATTTATATATATTTTTTACTGTATTTGCAAATGATGCTTTGTTAATAAATATAAAGTAAAAATCTTACAAAATTTGTTTTACACAAAAAAAAAAAAAAAAAAAAAAAAAAACAGTATGCCAATTGAGTGTTCTCCATTGGCATATTGGGTTTTTTTTTTTTCCTGTGTCAAGAAAAAATTAAGATTTTTAAACTTAAACTTAATTCGAGACATGTATATTATCTGAAAAGTTTTGATTTTAAATTAAACTTTAAGAAAAGGAAAATTTAACTATAATGCTAGAAAACAAGACAGAAATCCTGATTATGAAAATGATTTTTGCAGTGTACAGAAAAACAGCGACCCACACACACACACAGAAATGACACCTTTTATGTATGAGGTGTTTTTCTACATCAACTGTCATCATTTAATGAGAAATAAGCTTTAAAATTGTATATAAACATGAGAAATCTACTTCAGAAGGAGAGAATTTATTATAGCTAAACAGTAGATAAGAATGTGACTATTCATATCCATATAAATATATCTATAAAAATATTGACACATATTTATTAATACATTGCAGTGTATCTGCATTTATCATATTAATCATACTAACTTTGGTCTTTTAGGTCTCCAAATCATAATCTTTTTCAAAATGCTAATTTCATTGCATAGGTGAGTTAGCGATGTCTTAATGAACTTATACAGAGGAATACTAACATTTTCTGTTTAGTTTTTATCAAAGCTTTCTATTATTGAAAACTATGTTTTATCTTAATTTGAGTTGTGGTACTTTCTACAAATAGGGTACAGTTTCGTGTCCCTCATCTGTATCATCCTAATTTGCTACCTAGTTTTGATTTAACCAATTATTGAGAACATATTTTTGGAACATATTTTTAACATATAACATGGCCACGATTTAGTAAAAACAGAGAACAATTTATTATATTATTTGCATGATTTACTGGGAACGAAATAGTAAAATGTGCTGACATGGGAACAAATTGTTAATTTGTAGACACAATTTACATATTTTTTCCCCACAATTTGTGTGGGGCTTCATAGCTTCTAGAGAGATTTTTTATGTATATATATATATATATATATATATATATATATATATATATATATATATATATATATATATATATAAGTGTGTATGTATGTATAAAAATTTGAATATTAAACTGTATTTAGACATATTCCAAATTTTGGTAATAGGCTTAAAAACTGCCTTTCACTGACCATCTGTTAAAAAAAAAAAAAAAAAAGTGTTTTTTTGTTTTGTTTTTGTTTTTTAAAGAGTTTCTGGCCACTATTTGTACTCTATTTGTGGAAAGTGCCTTAATGTCTTACTTGAATATGTTACGGTTTGTATTTCTTGCGATTACTGCTTGATATCTTAGCCAGGGCATTTCAAAAAGAAATCTTCATTAAGCCAACAGAAATAGGCTGACATTGTTCATTCAACATTTCATTGTCTGTTGTTAACAGACAGCAGTGAAAAGATGTTCATGTTGATTTTGAGTTGCTATTTTAACATGAAGAGTTAAAGTAATCTATTTTATATAATCTATTATTTAAACCTGTCTTGTGTTCTTCTAACAAGAGTTCTAAATACGGGTCACTGATATATGAAGAGCTTTGTCTAGTCTGTATGTATGATGATGTGGCTTATGAACGCCTGTCGGATGTACATTTTTTAATTTTTTTTTTTCACCTTAATATTTATGGGTGTTTTTTCCATTCCCTTTTTGTGTTCTGAAGTCTTGTTCTTAATCGGAAAGGCAGCTCTAAATATGTCTCTGAATGCAGATGTATGTAAGTGGGACTATATGACCTCAGAGCTACTGATGACTGTTAAGAGATGCAGGTATGACGTTGGCATATGCACTATAAGCAGCCTCTATAAATGCAAGTAATGCCACCGAACTGCGACTGTGAAACCAAAGGGCATTCCAAGTTTTTCTGTTTGTTTCTTATCCATTTTGAGTTGTATTTTTCATCAAATATACATGCTATCATTGTCAGACTCGTTCATGCAAAAAACTGTCATTCATTGAAAGTTACTGATCATTTGTTTCTGAAGCTAATTAAAAAACATATCTTGAACAGTTAAAAAAAAGTTTTTTTTTTTGTCAGAATCCAGAGTAATTATCATCTTAAAATTAGCAGAAAGATCTTTGCTTTTATGGTTTTTATTAAAAACAAAGATAAATGTTTTACTGGTTCAGATTGAGACTGTGTACAGTTCTGTAAGGTATAAAGTATGTTATGTGAAGTTTAGTTGCATTTAAATTATGTCATTATGAGAGAACAAAGAGTGCAGAATGTTATGAAAGATGATAAAAGCACAGCTAGAAAACTAGTTGCCTGGGACAGTGGTAAATTGTACAATTTAGTAGTCAGTATGCAGAAATATTTGATCACAAAATGCTGCAACTGACCAATCACAATCATGTACTGTGAAGAACCGTAATAATTCTAATTAGTATTGACACAAAATAAGGCACTGTGTTCATAAGACTGGATTATGCATAGTAAACAATTACAATACACCATAAACCATAGATATACACTTCCCAGCCCAAAAAAACTAAACTAAATATTGATATTTGGATTTAAGTAGGCAAATGCTTAAGAGGCAAATACTAGCATGTTACATGTTTGGTAATAGTTTTATTAACCCTAATTGATGTAGTGTTTCATTTCTTATCCATGCATGTAGGAAGACACATCATAGCCATATTTGAGGATGACAATGTCAAGATTCATCAGGCTCAAATTGTGAAAGAATGGTTAGGAGAAAGCATGAAGAATAATTTTCACACATAAACTGACACCTCTGAGTCCAGACCTTAATTTCATTGAAAGTCTTTGGGATATGCTGGCGTAGACTTTACAGAGTGCCCACCTCTTGCATTGTCAATACAAGATCTTAATGAAAAATTGATGCACCTCTTGATGGAAATAAATGTTGTGATGCTATTTCCATCAAGAGGTGCATCAAGTTTTTTTTTTTTTTTTTTTTTTTTTTTGTGAAACATAGCCACATCAAAGGGTTGATTGAAAAAAGAATTAAGCTTAAAGCTTGCCCTGGCTCCTATTACTAGCTTTCTTTTTGATGATCCAGTTATCAACATTAAAAGCCTCTGTCCCACTTCATTAATAATTTTACGCATAATTTTTTTTTTCTTTTTTTCATGTTGACAGCAATATTGAAAAGAAATTGACTCTTGTTTTCTAAAAATATGTTGCTTTTCAGCAAGATTTCACTGAATTTTATGAGAACATACAAAAAAAAAAGATGCAGAAAAAAAATAAATAGGCTTACTCAATATTTTCAAGGGTGATTCTCAGTATTTTATTTAGTTATAGCCTACTTTATTACTGTACGAATGTATGAATAACTTTGCTTTATAAAAAATATAATACATAAACCATAAATATGTCACAATACAAATATATGGTCCACTTTAGACATTCTGCTAACTATAAGTAACTTTGCAACTGTCAACTAACTCTCATTACAAGTATTACAAGGTTATAGATTAGGTGTTAATGTTCGGGGTAGATAAGTTAGATAAGTTACTTATAGTCAGTATATGTCTGTTGGGGAACATTAAAAATAAAGTGTTAGCAGATATTCAGCAGAAAGTCTACTAATAGTATGAGAGTTAGTTGACAATGGCAGTTGCAAAGTTATTTATAGTTAGCAGAATGCTTAAAGTGGACCATTGAAATAAAATGTTATGCTGAGTCATGCTGAATCATGAGCTGAACTACTTTTTTTTTAACTTTAAATTTAATTTAATTCAAACTCTACTTTCTTAAATTCAAATATGCATTTTACATCCTGTTTGCTACCTCCATTTAAATTCAGTTCGAACTTAGGAAATTAATTGGAATTTAAAAGGCATTCTTACTGAATGGGGCACAAACACTTTCATTTTCACCTGAGCGGAAATTAATCCTCGTACTCGCACACACCTGTCAGATCATCACTGGCTCTGTCACTCAACATGGGAGAAAATTATTCTCCTCCCCTGTTGACCCCTTTCGAGATCAGACCATCCTGCGGTTGTATCACTGCTGCCTTGCGCACACAACTTTACAGCTCAACTGTGATCTTTTTATTTTGGTTTCTACCATTTAACATAGTAATTTTTACTCTGACATCTTATAGGATAAGAGAATACAAACTTTTGTAATAAGGATGCACTGGTGCGGACTGAAGAGCACGCAGCGCTTCAGTGAGACCTGCAGTTGCTACTTAAACTGAGAGACGATCAGTCCATATGGGCGGACAACAGTGCAACAAGACGTTTCGAGTCACATTTGATGTATTTTTGAAGGAATGAACAGGTGAGGGTTATCTGTCTGAATATATAAAATGTTCATACCTGTGCGGGTTTTAATGAAGTTTGGATGAAGATGACGAACAGCGCATTGAAGAAGACATTTGTCAGGAGGGAAATTCACAGAGCTTCCTAAGCAACGATTGCATATTTAAGACTGAGAATATTTTAGCTGTATTTAGTGGACAGATACGCAACTGTGCAAAAATGCTAAGGTCGCGTAAAAGTTTATGGGTGCTTTTAAGTGTGCTGCTGGCTGTCTGGATAGAACACGCGATCAGCTTCCCTGTGAGACATCACACGAGATCTAGACACGGCGTCTCTGCAGAGGTGAGTACAAGTGGATCTAAATCACTGATCTTATTTTAGGGTTGTTCTTCAACAACAGCGACTTATGTTACAGTGGTTAATTTAAAATCATTCCTTTCTCATTTAATTTTGTGTAGCCTACATTTTATTGTTTTACTCTTGTGTCATGACTTAGATTTCAGTCTTAAATATAAAATGTCTGATATGAAATATGAATTAGGCTACATTACATATATATATATAATATATATATATATATATATATATATATATATATATATATATATATATATATATATATATATATATATATATATAAAGATTGAAATGTGTCCTTGGTTATCAAAGATATAATATATAAAAAAAAAAAAAATAAGTGAAAATATTTCTTGTGAATAGAATATTGTTATTGTGCATCATTTCCAAACAAGCTGCAGCTTTAAGTTTTAGAATGTTTGAAAATGTTATTTGTGTGTATTTGGATATACACAAAATGATATAATATAATCATAGTGTGACAAATGAGTCAAGCCATTTTATTCCAACTACTCATTTATAAACTTAATAGAACACAGTGGAACTAACATTTGTTGATTCAGAAAAATGGCAATTCAGAAGAGAATGACAGATTTGTCCTATGATGTACATCCAGTTGGAGATTGTTAATAGATAAATAAACAAATTATTGTGAAAAGTGTGTTTTAAGAGAGTTTCACAGAGACAAAAGTGCCCATAGTTGAAGAAACTGTTATGCACCATGGAATATAGAAGTCAGTCTGGAAGACCCAAACACACAAACAGACCAAACAGTGCAAGTTATTTTCATTTCAAGTCACAATGAAATTGTCAATTCTGTTTTTTTTTTTTTTTAATACAATATTGCGGTATTATATATATAATCATAATCTTTCATCAAATTAACTTCCCCTCCCTCTTGCAATGACTCTTCTCTGATGATGGGACAACCTGTCACTCAAATGAGATCCACTAATAGCAAACCATGATCCAATCCAATCAATTCCCAAGGGACAAAATCAAGTCCCGCCCTAAATATTTTCCTGTTCGAGAAGCTGTTTCACTCATATATACATCATAATAGGGAAGAAAAGACTAAGACAACATCCATTACATGCCGACTTTAAGCATTAATGATGTATAATGCACAGTCATTTCCAGATAAATTAACTGAATAGACAGTATGCTGGGGATATAACTATGCTCTCAGAATCTATGTAACAGTATTTCAGTTAAAGGCACAATATGTAACATTTTTGGATTAAAATATCCAAAAACCACTAGAACAATGTTATATATTTTGTTGACTTGTGTACTTACATTATACCAAGTGCTTCCAAGAATGTTTAGAGAAATATGCGACTTTAACCAGGACTCGGGACGGGTCTGTGCGTCGCTTATCAATACATACCCGCGTTACCCTCTGTTTTTTTTGGTTTTATTTTGTAGAAATACAATTGCACACACAGCACGCAGTCCTGCTCTGCTTCATACTACAGTAACATTAATAGTCTCATCCATGAACACGATTTCTGCCCTAATATATATATATATATATATATATATATATATATATATATATATATATATATATATATATATATATATATATATATATATATATATATATATATGTATATGTTACTCTACTACAACATCGTAAAATGGTTGACCATTTAAAATTATCTCCATGTGCTTTTTGAATGATCCGTTTACATTATTGAATGCTCATTTGCCAGGGGTCGTTGTGTAAATGTGACATATATCATGAATATCTTGGTTGAAGGAAGGGCCTTGACTCATAACCACCCTAGAGGTGAGTGTTGCATCTTGCTCAGCTAATACAAATCTATAGTGACTCTGTAAAGATGCTTTGGAACAATCTGACGAGACCTTTATCTTAAGGTCTGCCAAAACTGAGTGTAAGAGTAGTGCAACTTTTTTTGTTGTTTTGCTGCTTATAGACCAATATATTCAATGCCCCTTTTTTTCCATTATGTCACCATGAAATAGGGACCAGAATGGAGAGAGGCTCCATACAGTAGAGCAGTACTGCCTTACATAATACTTGTCAAAAAACAAGTTTCAATCTCTCACGGGGTCATAGTTCAGCTCCTAAATTGTTTTTTTAGCCCCTCTTCTGTGTTAATGTGGAATTTCCTGCATTCTGGTCTCCTTGATCTTTTGAGTGTGCACAAGGGGGTCATGTCTAACCTCTCCAAGAAAGGTCCTGCTACTCAGTTTTGTATTACTAAATGTCTCTTTTGTTTTTACATGTGGGGCAGGGGTCGTCAAATGGAAAAGGAATGGGGGGTCTTAGTTTATTGTTTTTCTTCACTGGTTTGGAAATGGCGCAGTTCTGGGACTTTGATATTGGAGGTCACATAAATCTAGGCTGTACTGCCGACTGCTTTCCCAAATGCCCCAACATAAAGTGTGTGAGCTGATCGTGTCCATGTGTCTCACCAGAGAGCTCAATAGGGGCTGTGTGTGTAATGCGTTGTCTTTTGCTAGCGCATAAGGCTTTGTTTCGGGTTCTGGAATTCATGCCATATGTTCGTGATGGTGAGAAAGCCCACTGGCAGCACAGGCCACATTCCACCGACAATTTTACAATGAATTAACAATACAGAGAAAGACAAGAGATGGCCTCAGGCAGACTAAGGATGTAAGGAGAGATTAGGTTTCCATTCTGAACACTTAGGAAATTAAACGCTCAGTCTGAGTCTGAGTCCTTGTTAGTCTTTATTGAATAACAGCAACTACTCTTTCACCTGGCCCCTCTTGTTGAGACTTCCAGGAAGAAAAGACTAGGTAACATTGAGAATAATTCTTACACAGAAGATCAAATACCCCTGCGTCTCTAGAAATTAGACGTTGGACACCTCTGATTCACCATTGCATTCATGCTCAGAACTAATATGTAACCATTTGGTTAAAATGCTAAACCACATTTTGTAGCCTAAATAAAACATTTTGACTCAACAGGAGTAGACCTAAATGTTATTGTAATTGATTTTTACAATGTTAATTGTGACATACAAGTGTTCAAATAGCGTAAGATGCACCACAAAGGCCAAAGACACAGTCACACAGTGATAGTAACAGCATCCAATGGGCATCCAAAACCCCTGTTACATATTTTCCACAGAGTATGAACCTGTAAAACCAACATCAGCACCTCTTTACCTCCCATCCATGAGCAAAGAATGAGTTTGATGGCATTTCACAACAGACGGTCAGATAATGGACACCTGGTTCTTGTAAAAAAAAAAAAAAACTATTTAACATACAAAAGTCATATCTGAAGTATCTTAAAGGATTAGTCCACTTTCAAATAAAATTGATAATTTACTGACCCTTACACTTACACCTTCCCTATTCAACTATTCAACGAAACGAACGTGGCACCAGTTCCGTTTTTTTCCCTAAGTATAATAGGGAAGGTGTAGGACTTACAGTATAAGCTTTTTGAAGAATACGGAAAGCAGAAGCATGTGCAAGGCGATCATTTGTGTTTATAAAGCATATACAGTTGTATTTTTTTCTAAAATGACCAATCGTTTTGCTAGATAAGACCCTTATTCCTCGTCTGGTATCGTTTAAAGCCCTTTGAAGCTGCCCTGAAACTGTAATTTTCACCTTCAACCATTTGGAGGCCATTGAAGTCCACTATAAGGAGAATAATTCTGGAATGTTTTCATCAAAAACCTTAATTTCTTTTCAACTGAAGAAAGAAAGACATGAACATCATGGATGACATGGGGGTGAGTAAATTATCAGGAAATTTTTATTTGAAAGTGAACTAATCCTTTAATAAAACTGATTTGGATGTTAGAATATGTTCTCAAAATTTTAAAGGAAAAGAAAAAGTCTGTGATAGGCTGTTTAATCAGTAGAAACTCTGACTGGTTCTGAGAAAGATTGACAGGTCCCCCAGCGAGGCTGGCCAAGAGAATCAGCAGCATCACAGTGAAAATTGGGTACAAGTTGACTAATTATAAGCTTTTCATCACATGTGTTCATTTTCACTCTGCCCTCTAATCATGGGGCAAAGTCGTTGTCAACTCTGTCACCATATGAATGACTTCTCTGAGGAAATATAACAGTAACTAAAATGTTTTTTTCAAGTGAAGGTCACTATAGATGTTCCAAAATGCTGCAATGCAGTTGCAATTAGCACTTATTGTTGCATGTTGTGTTTATTTTTCATCAGACACATCCACAGACATCTTTGAGGGTCATTAGCAATGACCATGATCTCCTGCACCAGCAGAACCAGGTCCAGAGTGATTTGGAAGATTCGCATTCCTACCAACACAGGTGGCTCCAGCATCGCTCTATAGGTGTCCTACCACAGCCTGAGCCTGAGGAAGAATCAAAACCCTTTGTTCTAGACCTGAAAAACTTTCCAGACCTGGCAAATGCTGACATTGGCTCCCAAAACCCAAACATTCAGGTGAGAGCATGCAAGGGATGGTAGTCATCTCTGTGAAATGCTTTATATGATGCTAGTGAGTTCCTCTTCCAAAACTTTTGGTGATTGAGTGGGGCAAGTCATAATATGCAAGGCCGGATATAATAAGCCATTACTGGGTTTCTCTTCTCTGAGGCTAATGTCTAATCCTGTCTAATCCAAAGTGGATTCATCAGCATCCATAGTGAGTCATCACTCCTTATAGGATGTAATTAAGTGTAATATAGGTCTTGAGATGAGGAGGAAGTAATTCTGCTTGATTTGATATTGAGCTCAAATCAAGAGACTCGATCAGTGACTCACCACTGAAACTGCTGCCACTGATTGTTCTCCAGACTAGAAGCATGACATTACTCATACAGGATTTGTCTTTGTTGCCTTCATTAGGTGTGTGTTTTAAGTTCTAAAAATAACTCCCAATGTTCAGTCCTATTTTGATTCAATGCTTTTAATCTCTGTGTACTTTGCATCCTTGGTTGTAGGTGACCATCGAGGTGTTGGATGACCCTCCTATGGAAGTTGAGATGGACCTGGTTAAAGAATGGAGCAATGACTGGCCCACATCTTCTCCCTCCTCTACTGTAGAATGGCTGGGTGGAAAGAAGCTTTTCTGGCCTTTATTTTGGGGCTACACGGATGCAGATTCCGGCGATGATGGTACTGGCCAAGCAGTGGAGGAAGAGGATGACTACACACTGGAATATGACAGTGGGGAGCCCCTCCCTATTGGTCTGGACAAGACAGATGGCAATTGGGAAAGCCCATGGACTCAAAGCTATTATGGTGAGTGATCTCTTACATACAGTATTAGCTGTTTCTATACACAGGTCTTGAGCCTTTAGAAGTAAGAGTATTTGAACTAAAAAAGAGTATTTGACTAAAACTGGAATGGAGAATAAAGCAGCTGTTTTTAAGCAAGACCAGTGTTTGCACAATCAGAACTTTAAGCAGATGATGATGGTGTCAGGCCAGAGGAATAGAAGAATTTAAGGAAGCTGTATTGCCAGAAGTCACGTAAAGGTGATTTGGAGCATAGTTGAAGAGAAAGAGAGATGTAGATATTGGGGAGGAAGAGTAGAGCAAGCTGGTAAGGGCTAAACTTTCAGCCAGCAACGGGGTATTTGTGAGTGTCGGACCTTTGAAGTAGACACTGGTCCCACTCTGCGGAGAAGACGGCTGTTTGAAGAGGAGCCCGATCCGCTCACTAATGGCAGCGTGAGTACATTCTCTTGAACAAATAAGCCCATGCTTGTGTTCAATTAGAGCGCAGATCGGGAACACAGAGTGAGAGGGGTCATCCGTTTACTTTTTATGTCCCGCGGGTTGGGCCCCAGACCCTGCATCCCCCCTCCACCCCCATCCAGCCCAGAGCGGCTGGGTCTTTTAAGCTTGTTCAAGAATCCTAGGCTTTTCAAGGCCATGCATAACATTATGCCTCTGTTGCTTTTTTGTTTGTTTTTTTCTCTCTAGGACATATCTGTTTCATGGTGAGAATTGCGCACTTTGCGCTGTAGCTGCACAGTCTTGTTTCACTGGATACAAGGATAAAATGGAATGGGGATTTAATTGGAGGGGTCAAGGAAAGACATTGTGATTGCGATTAAGATTGCCTCAATCTAGACCAGATTTTCATAAAACATTCAGTGTTATGAAGAAACGATCTTGTCATTGGAGAAGGCTATCTGTTAGAATTCCCATTGATCACAATGACAGTTGCTCAGCTGCTGCACGAGGCCCTACATTTGGACAAAATATATTTAATATAACTGAATAGAGTACCCTTCTGCCAAGTACTTTCTGCCAAAGGAATCACTTTGGGGTCCTAAACAGACTCAATATAATAGCCCGTTAAAAATGTTCTCGATTCCGACATCTTCTAGCAGGGGTAACTGCTAATGCTAAACATCCAAATCTTGACTCTCTGGATTTAGTGGCAATTCCTGCTTTGATTAACCTCTGATATAAGGCTAGGCCTGTGGCTATTGTGGGTTTCGCAATTTGGCACTTCTACAAAGCCAACTAGAATAGTTGCTGAGCCTACGCCTCCTTTTCATCATTTCTTAGTCTGCCTGTAATCAGGGTGCCATCACTGTGCAATATCATTGGCACCCTACCCAAATTCAAGTTAAATGTTTAAACAAGCTAGCCTCTAATCTATAGTCTTTATTACAGAAGAAGGAAGAAGTCATTGTGTTTGTTTTAATTCATTATCTGCAGTCTGTTTTTGGTGAAGAGTTTTGAAGAGTGTTTTGAGATCTCCCCCAAAGCTAAAAGCTAATCAACCATTTGAGGTCTGTTTTCCTTTTTTGGAGGCTATATTAGGCTTACTTACTCAGCTTACAGGTGTTTGTCTGTGGAAAAGTTGCCATCATGGTGTTAGAGTGTTGTTGTTGGTGGTTTCCAGGATGATACTGTGCTATGGTGTTCTTGGGGAGGTATGTTTGAGTAGCAAGTGGCTGTTAGTGTTTTGCTATACATTTGCTGGGACTATTGTTAAGACATTGCTGGAGTGATTGCTAGGCCATTTCAACTGCTAAGTGGTCACTTTTACTCCATTTACTTTCTGCATTAAGATCTTTTGAAAAGTACTTAAGTTAGGGGTTAGGGGTTTCATTCAGAACCTATAAAAACAATAGGGGTGCTTTTCTTAGCCAAAACCACAAATAAATATTTAAAATCATTAGTCTTTTCCTCTTAGAAGAAAAAGTGGAAGAGTGGAGCGCATGGAGTCCCTGTAGTGTCACTTGTGGCCATGGCAACCAGACCCGCTCACGTTCATGTGGAGATTTCTGCACATCCACTGAGTCCCGAAGCTGTGACCCGGTTCCATGCCCAGGTTACTTCAGTACTCAAAAATTTGTCTGTTTTCAATTTTTAATTCAAACTGTTTTTATGTAATGTTGTGCTAATACTGATTTTTTTCAGATGATTGGAACAGTGTGGCACATGTCTTTCCATTTGAGATGGAGAATGGTACAGAACCCTTTGGCACTGGTAAGTTTAATTATGAATAACAATCTATTGACATTTATTTTTAATAAATATTGCACAAATACATTTTTCAGGCAAAATATTTTTTAAAAATAACTTGATTATTTTTAAATTTTAACATAGCACTGATTGTCAAATGTTAATGGAATGTGTACACCTGTGGAGTGGGGGAACTGACTCTACATGTCAAGGTCGCCAGGTTTGCATAACAAAACCAGCCCAACTGCTATTCAAAACCTGCCCAATCATGGCCAAAACTTGCTCAGTCGTGTTCTGGGGTGGGGGTTAGTTCCAGTAGGTAAAAACCTTGTTCCGGGAGGTAAAAATCACATTCTGGGGGGTAAAAAGTGAATTCTGAGGGGGGGTTGTTATCGGTTCAACCTACGGACTACAATAACAATCCATGCCAATGGTGTAAAAGTAGCCCAATTCCAAGGAAAAGACCCAGACTTGGCAACACTGCCACACATCCCCAATAAATCACCTTAAAGGATTAGTTCACTTTGAAATGAAAAATAGCCCATGCTTTACTCACCCTCAAGCCATCCTAGGTATATATATGACTTTCTTCTTTCTGATGAACATCATTGCATAAATATTAATAAATATCCTGACGCATCAGAGCTTTATAATGGCAGTGATAGGGTTCAATGAGTATGAGCTGAAGAAAGTGCTTCCATCCACATGCACCCATCATAAATATGTGCTCCACATGGGTCCGGAGTGTTAATAAAGGCCTTCTGAAGTGAAACGTTGCATTTGTGTAAAAAAATATCCATATTTAACAAGTTATCAAGTTAAATATCGAACTATTGCCAAACTGCCTTCCGTATACAGGTTAAGAAGAAAGTGTAAACTTGCATTGTGTCAGTTAAGCCTTTTCCTTGAGTTGAATGGGGAAGGCGCGTGACATAGCATAAGATTTGTGAACTGCAAGAGTTTTACACTTTCTGCGTATGTTGAATACGGAAGGCAGTCTGGAAGCTCGGTACTTGACTTCATAACTTGTTTAAATATGGATTTTTTTTTTTACACAAACGCATCGGTTCAGAAGGCCTTTATTAACACTCCCGAGCCATGTGGAGCACATATTTATGATGGATGGATGTGGATTGAAGCTTTTTCTTTAGCTCATACTCATTGAACCCCATCCCTGCCATTATAAAGGCTGGATCTGTCAGGATATTTATTAATATTTTTTCGATTATGTTCATCAGGAACAAGAAAGTCGTATACACCTAGGATGGCTAGGTTAGGCTAATTTTCATATGAAAGAGAACTAATCCTTTAACACCAGTTGGTTACAAATTAACAGTTTATTTTGTTTTTAGGTGATATTTCATGTTTGCAGTTCAGACTGAATGATAATTAAATTCTGGCATACCAAGATGGGAAATAAGTCCCATTTGGATTGGATTTATAAATAAACTGAGAAACCATTGCTATTATGCCATTTTTTGGTATTTGGATTGTTGTGTGTGTATTTAATATTTGTCTTTAGAATGAAGACAAACCTGAATTAAGCAGTTGCGATGTAAAATTAGATAAATACGTGAACTGTGTTAAACAATATAAGACAGTTTCTTGTAAGTTAAAGGTGCCCTAGAACGTTCTTTCACAAGAAGATGTCCCCTGAATGTGTCTGTGAAGTTTCAGCTCAAAATACCCCATAGATTGTTTTTATTCATTTTTTAACTGTCTATTTTGGGGCATAATTAAATATGTGCTTATTCAGGCCGTGGCCCTTTTAAATTATTGTGCTCCCCGCCCCCGAGCTTGCAACTGCCTTAAACAGCATAAACAAAATTCAGCTAATCACAGCTAATATAACCCTCAAAATGGATCTTTACAAAGTGTTCATCATGCAGCATGTCTAATCACGTAAGTATGGTATTTATTTGGATGCTTACATTTGATTCTGAATGAGTTTGATGGTGCTCCGTGGCTAAAGCTAACATTACACACTGTTGGAGAGATTTATAAAGAATGAAGTTGTGTTTATGAATTATACAGACTGCAAGTGTTTAAAAATGAAAATAACGACAGTCTTGTCTCCATGAATACAGTAAGAAACGATGGTAACTTTAACCACATTTAACAGTACATTAGCAACATGCTAATGAAACATTTAGAAAGACAATTTACAAATATCACTAAAAATATCATGTAATCATGGATCATGTCAGTTATTATTGCTCCATCTGCCATTTTTCGCTATTGTCTTTGCTTGCTTACCTAGTCTGATGATTCAGCAGTGCACATCCAGACGTCATGCCCTTGTCTAATGCCTTGAACATGAGCTGGCATATGCAAATATTGGGGGCGTACATATTAATGATCCCGACTGTTAAGTAACAGTCAGTGTTATGTTAAGATTGTAGGGCACCTTTAATACTTTTTGCAATATATTGTCTATATGAACTTTGCACACAGTTCCTCACATCAGAACATGTAAATCTTTATAATCTAATACAGAAAACTATCACATAACATTTTAATCTACTATTAAGCAAATGACACTATGCTACAGTTGATTTAACTAATATATAATGGGTTTGGTTGTTCTGCAGATGTTGACAGCTGTGAGAAGTGGTTGAATTGTAAAAGTGAGTTTCTTCAGCGTTACCTGCAGCAGGTATTGACTGAATTACCCAGCTGCCCGTGCACCTATCCTTCAGATGCCTCCAACAATATAGTAAGTCTGCTGGATGCCGAGCATGACCGAACCTTCCAATGGAGGGATGCTAGCAGCCCAAAAGAACGGCTGGACATCTACAAGCCCTCGGCACGTTCCTGCTTGCGTTCTGGCCTATCAAAAGATGGCACCACCCTGGCTGCCCAGCACTGTTGCTATGATGACAACAAGCATCTAATTACAAGGGGCAAGGGGGCAGGTACCCCCAACCTAATAAGCACAGAGTTCTCTCCAGAGCTGCATTTCAAGGTGGATGTAGTGCCTTGGATACTGTGCAAAGGAGACTGGAGCAGGTTTCATGCAGTCCGCCCACCCAATAATGGCCTGCATTGCACGGAGAACCCCCAACAGGATATTTTCATGAATGAATTGGAGGAGGCCAGAGAATATTAAATCACCAAATTACTATCCGTCCTCTGACTCACCGTCCTGCTGTGGTGCTTAATCCCATTAAAAAATAAAATAAAATAAAAAACACCAGCCAGCCGCATAATTATGCAGTATAGAGTCAGTCTTGTGTTGTGGGACGCATTGCCTTTACTGTGTTCACAAGGCCTCTAGCTTTTATTTTGTTTGGAATATTGTGGAAAATTTAAGGAAGGATCAATACAGCATTTTTGTTGTACAAACAGTTGTTACTGCTGCTGCAATCACATACAGTGGGGTGCAAAAGTCTGACACTGCTAGTGAAAAGTTTTTTTTTTTGTTTTTTTTTTTTTCAAATTTAATGCAGTTTTATTACTACTTATATTATCAGAATAACAATTTGAATGAAAGTTGAATTGAAAAACTAACATGAGTTTCAGAATTAATTTGTATTTTGGTTTGTCCCTTTTGTTTGAATGACAGCAGAACTCAAGCTGACATGAGTTCCACATGTGTGCAAATCCTGATGATCATGTTATCCTGCATGATTTGAGAATGTTCCAAAGAGCATCTTATGTGCTTCAGTCTGACCCTTTGTACAAAAGAGTTGCTCATGTGGTCAATGTAATTTGGTTATTTGATTACCCTACAAATAGTATATAAAATAATTTTTTTCTTATTATTCATCTTAATTCATATTATTAAAATATTATTATTTGTTTTTATATATCAACATTTAATCCTAATAGATTTTAAATCCCATATATTCAGTGTGGTCTCAGAACTTTGTACCCCACTGTATTTATAAATGAGAACCTCTGCTCTAGACTTATGGGGATGTTTGAAAGTGAATGGGCAAAATTTCACTGCCAACTCAGGGGAAATCTTTCCATAACAATCAATGGTCAATTAG
This sequence comes from Chanodichthys erythropterus, assembly GCF_024489055.1. NCBI lineage: Eukaryota > Metazoa > Chordata > Actinopteri > Cypriniformes > Xenocyprididae > Chanodichthys > Chanodichthys erythropterus. The sequence goes on along the minus strand of NC_090224.1, from coordinate 25,512,217 downwards.
TTCTTTAATAGTGTCAATATTTCAGAAAGGGAATGAGCCGGCAAATGTAAAGCAAATATTATAATGTGATACTTAATATGCTTATGTAAAGTTTTGCAGTTTAGCTTTTCTGCGAATATGCATTTGCTGTTTTTAATGCTGATGTTTTTGGAAACTGTTGCAGGGGAACTACTTAATACTTGCTCCAGACCTCTATTTTGAAATATTATTCATAAGAGTATGCAGACTGAATATGCACATGCTACGGCTGGCACTTTATTTAACATTTATTGAAATGTATATTTGCGTGATGAAGCATTGTTATCCATGTTTCTGGTGTTGCTGTTGTGAAGAGATTGCTTCCTATATGGTCATTGTTGCATTAATGGCAAGAACAGTATTTCTGTGTTGGCATGTGATGTACAGTATTTATTGTATTTTTATCGTACATTTGCTGACGCTTTGAACCGATCATGCATTCAGGTGGTGCACTACCTAGAGTCCTCCAAGACAGACTGACCTAAAAAGGGAAATCATGTTCTCAAACACCTCTTTAATGACAATTAAAACAAGTCGATGTTTGCTGTTCATTTTCATGTGTACTTAATGATTTTGCAAGTTGCAAATTCTATTAAAAATACAAAGATGAGTTTGAAAAAACTCTTGCTTGTTTCTTTGAATAAAATGCATATGTCAGTTTTAATTTAGGTAATTTAGATTCTTCAGGTTCTTCACATCTGGACTAACTTGCTAAGCACTAACACTCTGTGGAGAACTTTTTGGCACTACCAAGCAAATACCTGTCATACATTTATCTTAACAACCATCAGCCATTGGTCAGTTAGAAAACTCATTAGGGCTCTGTTTTTGATTACTGTGTTTTTCCATGTGCTTGGCTTTAACTAGACATATCCTGCAACTGGAAACTCATCTCCCCCTGCTTTTTTTCTCTTCTGAAATCTGTTTTCAGTTAAAAGATCCAAATTGTTGTTTGATAGATAGATAGATAGATAGATAGATAGATAGATAGATAGATAGATAGATAGATAGATAGATAGATAGATAGATAGATAGATAGATAGATAGATAGATAGATAGATAGATAGATAGATAGATAGATAGATAGATAGATAGATAGATAGATAGATAGATAGACCAGGCTTTTTGTGCATGTTGTCATGTCTGTCAGTATGTTCTTAGGCAGGGATTAAATAACAAGGACTAGGAGGTCAAAGAGCAAGGTAACAAAAATCTATAGGATTAAGATTGCAGAGAAATCTCAAGGATCTTGTTTGTCTATATAGATCTTAGAAATCCATTGATTTATGCAATAATTTGCAAATGTGTCACCAAAAGATATTAGACCAGAGGTCTGCAACAACATTATGCTCTAAAATGTTACTCAAACCTTTTGTTTGTATAAGTTTCTGTCATTTCAGGATGAAAACATAAAATAATGTACATGTATATTTTTGAAACACTTAAAATCCACCAGTATTTTTGCTTGCCAATATCATAAGTCAAATTACCATTGTGAATAATGCTGGCATAGTGCAACACAATGACAAAGTTACAAATGGTTCATCCACATCAGAAGTGCAGGCTCTCCAGACACCCTGCCAGTACTTGATGGCTACAGTGCTGTTTACTCTCTCAGGGCTGCAAGGATCTAAAATTTCCTCTGTTTGTGTGGCTGTGGAGCGCCTTCAGTACTCCTGCGCAGTCTGCCACCCACTGAGACCACAGATGTAAGTGATACAGGCCACACATGCTATAAACCCTCTGAGCGGATGCCCGATTACAGCATTCAGCTTCTTTTTTTTTTTTTTTTCTTTTCTTTTCAATTAACTGGTTGTTTGACGAATGAGTACTGTGGTGATCCTTTCAAACACAGATAGAGGCTCAACTCATTGGAGGGCATGGTGTAGGATAAATTTAACTAAAAATTTAAAACCAGTTCATTAGCTCTTTCATTTCATAACAGTACATGAATAGCCATTTGATTCTAATATTTGCTACTGAAGACATGTGAAATGTTATTTAAATGGCCAACAAAATGACTTATAATTAGGCTTTAGGTCAAAACTCATATTACACAAATGTTTTCTTGAGCAGTGGTATTGATATCTGAAATCAAACACCTAGCTCAAAACTTGGCTAGGCCTTAAAGTCCCCCTGTAGTCAATTATTTTATCCCTTAAAAGTCATCTTTGATCACCAAAATTACATATTTAAAAAAAAAATTCAAGTGAAAAAAATTCTTTATGCCTTAAAATAGCTTGAATGTAACTCTACACCCTTGCCTCATTTAATATACATGGATCAATGAATATGCAAATTAGCCCCACTTCCACTAGCTCATGCCAGCTTGGGGAGTGTACTGTTGCTGTAGTGATGAGCATATGTTGTTTGTGTTGTGGATATTTAAGAAAAAATCTTGCTTCGCTTCGTATATTCAGTTTAACAGCTGTGCAACTGAACTGCTCATATTTTCTGACGCTTAAATTGTGTTTTAAATTATGAATTGGTAAATCGCCTTTGCAAAACGGTCTGAATTCACTTGCATTCATTTGGACTGCTCTCTCACTGAATCACCTGAAGCGGTTTCTGAGTAAAACAGACAGTATTGAGAGAACAAGTAGCCGTTTTCCTCTGTGAAAGTGCGCTAAATTGATGTTTGACAATTTTGTTGCTTTTTGGAGATTTTCAGATGAAATCCTGCAGTCGCCCGTGCCTTCTCCATAGGCTACATGAAATAAATGCACATCCTTGAATGAGCGCAGATTTCCTGCGTATTTACCTGAAGTTATCAGGTAGGCTAATATCTATGGTTTGATCCATTCCAGAGGCGGCCAAAATCAGAATTTATTAATGGAATTAATAGCTCTCTCAGAACTTGGCGTTCAAGGACACACTGACAGATATTTCAGAATATTCCTAATTCTGAGTATCTGAATTTTTGTGTAGGCTAGTCCACTGGTAGTACATAGGAATTTACTTAAAATCTAGATCTCTTCACTCTTTCCTTGCCGTTGACTGAATTTTCAGGCTATACGGTAGGGGGCGCTGTTATGCATCATCTGAAAGAGTGTAGAATTTCTGAATCAAAATGCAGGAGAAGAAGAAGCTGAACCATTGAAGATTACCAGAGATTGTATATTATAGGGAGATGAGAGGGTCTGTATCTCTTACCATTGGAGAAAGCGTAACGGCTAACTTAATCACGTGCAGCACCTCTCAACCTATTGTATAATGGCAGTGACATCAGTGCCTGCCGTTCAAAACTCCACAGCCGGAGCCTTAGCATTAGCCATTACGCTTTTTTTGGCTAAAGGTTGCAGGCTTGCCTTCCAGTGGCTTTTACACAACATCTACTGTTCTATCTGTTAAACAATAATGCGGCACATTTGCTGTTGGTAATGCCGTAAATGAGTCCTGCCTGTCGCAATATTCCCTAGTCTGCCTTCTCTTAAAAAAAAAAAAAAATACACTTTTATCAAGCTAAAATCTATATATAGTTCCCAATGAAAGTATTGTTTTGTGTAAAACATGCTGAAGATTAGTGAACAGGCTGTCGATTAATTAAATGATAAGCTATTTCCCCACAAAAGCTGTTTAATCAGCATAGTGAAGCCTCTCATCGATTGACATCCATTTAAAAAACGGCCTCTGGTCTCCTTCCCTGCGTGCCACCAGAGGCAGAACGTTAGCATTAGCCGTTACGCTTTTTTGGCTAAAGGTTGCAGGCTTGCCTTCCAGTGGCTTTGAGATTACTCTTGCAACAGGAGGTGGAGCTCCATTCTCGAACAGGAAATATGTCACCTCCACTTGTGTTTTACTAACGTCTACACCTACCCCAACCCTAAACCTACCCTTACAATAATGCAACTGTCATGAGTCAGGTTTGATTACTCTTGTTTTGGGTGTCTTTTCCTTCTCTCTTTCATCTTTCATTGGTCTCAGCTGTTTCCTCTTGCCTCTGACGCACGCGCCCTTGTGCACGCACCTGTTCTGTGTCTTCACGCTAATTGCGCTGCTTATTTCTCCCTGTTCTTTGTCCTTGTCGGCGTCCGGGAATTGATGTTTGTGAATAGCACTTGCTCCTTGTAACCTCGCTAAATCTCTCTTCATGTGTGTCTTAGCAGTCTGTTCCCTTTCGAAGGGAACTCCACTCTGCGTTGCCACACTTTGGGGGAACGTCACACGTGACTCGGTGTCTGAAAAACCAACTATCCAACAACGCCAATGCTCATTGGCCGGCGACAGCCTATGACGTCATAGGGGCGCGACCCGGATGTATAAAAGCGCGCCCGCGGGAGCAGTCATGATCCTTTTCGTCTTTCAGGGACTGCCTGTGTCTTGCCACTGTCTGTTCACCATTTTATCTGTGAGTAATCTTTGAAAAAACTATGTCTGAGGGCAAAAGTTTTAGGAAGTGTGCAGATCCTTGTCCGAGGTTTCTGACCCCGGAAGATCCTCACACCCTATGCAAACGTTCATGGAATGTGTTTATCTGTGTCCCAGGGAAAAATTTGACACTTGATATGCATATTTTTCTGGGCGTTTTCTGTCTGGAGAGGAGCACGCATACACAGTGCTTGAGGGCACTGCTGTGTGTTTGTCTGTTGTTTACGCTGTTCTCGTTTGTCACTCTTCCCGAGGGAAGAGCTGTCTGCATCATTGCCTGTTGGTTCTGGCCCCTGTTTGTGCTGAGGCTTAACGGTGGCTGCAATCATAAGGCTCACAGATGAGTTCGTTGGGAAGTTTTGAGAAAGTTTTATTCTCTCTAACTTCCCCGGGGCGGGCGAGAACGAGTGGAGGACGATGACGTTCCTGTTTGACGTCATCGCGTCCGGCGGCGAGCGCTCCTCTGGCTGGTTGTATGCGAGCTGCTGTGTGTTTGGGACGCGCTTCTCGGTGGGCTGCAGCTGCCGGGAGAGCGCGTTAGGAAAGGGGCCCCGCGCGGATGGCTCGACGAGCGATTCCTTTCTGTCTATTAATACGGCAGCTTCCATACTTTCCATTCCTTTTTTGATCTCCGCGTTTGAGATGGGGAAGGCATGGAAAAACCCCTAGCCATTCAGTTTTGTATCTGAACCCAGACAGGCGGGAGGGGGATGAAGAGATAGTGATCAATTGTAAACACTGTTGCGTTTGTAATCGATTCCCCAGCTATAGGGTGATTTATATCTACCCTCTCCTCTTCTTCGTCCACCTCCTGTGTATATATATATATATATGTATATATATGTATATATATATATATATATATATATATATATATATATATATATATATAATGTGTGTATATATGTATGCTTATATACATGTTTGTGTATATATGTATGGACATATATCATCAGATGCTTCTTATGGTCAGACTAATGGCTGGGCCCATAGTTATTATTTCTATCAGCCCGCTGTTTCTGTTTGATAGTAAGAGGATCTTTTAGGCTTAAAAGGACCTTAGATTCCATCCTTTCATGTTAAAAAAGGGAGCATTAGGAGTTTTTGGTTTTTGAGCTGCAAGGAGGGTCTATATTTTTCATTTAAAATAAATAAATTTTCCTGTATAGGTTTCTGAGCATGTCGTCAAGAAAATTAGGGGATGGGCAGACTGAAGTTGATAGCACTCGTCACTTCAGTTAATATATTAAATGTTTTGGTCTGTCTTAATCGGCCGCCTGACATTGTTTGCTTGTGAGCTTCACTTTCTTTCTCTTATCCATGAGATTTGGAGGTGAAGCCCAGGCTTCACTAGGCTTGTGGCCCTGTAAGAAGGCCCGTAGCTTAGCGGCCAGGCTAGAGCTAGGTTAGGTGTGTTATTCACATAACCTTATGTATACTATCTCTTATTATATTGTATAGTTCCTAGTTCTGGCCTCCTCCCGAGGGAGTTGTTAGGTCATATGCCCATTATCCCCTATCTAAAATCTGTGCACGTTCAGGTTAACACCTTGGAACAGTCAGGCCGGTGGCCGGCCCATGATGAAGCTTTTTCTGTAGGCCCGCCTTCTGGCTTGATAGTGAAAGGTTCGTGAGGCTTATGGAACCGGGGATATCATTCTTCTCCTTTGAAAGAACGAGGAAGGAATCTCTGGTCTTCGAGCTCTTTGAATAGGCCTGTATGTTGTTTGGCCAGGCTAGAACTAAGTGTATGTATGGTGTATGTATAAATAATTCCTATATGTATTTTAGTTTTTGGCCTTCTCCTGAGGGAGTGGCTGAATTTGTTTGCCCAGATTATCCCGTTGCTTATGTAGGTGCAACTATGAGTGTAACAGCTAGGTTTTAGACTGCTTTGTTAGAGACCTGATGCTGTTTCTCAGGTGGTAGGCCCTTATCTTTGCGTAGATAAGTTTATGCTATTAATATTGCTAGGCCCCACTATCTAGAACGTTCATGCTGAGAGGAAAAAGTATTTTCTTCCGAGCCACTTGATATTTTCAAGTTTGAGTTGACTATGCCAGCATTTTAGCTCTGTCCTCTAAGGCTTGGAACAGATTTGAGAATCTGTAGCAATGATTTTATTTATTTTTTTCTCTCTGTCAAATAGCATGTATTTCAAAGTTTCCTTTGAGTTCTAGACGTTTACCCTACATTTTTGTATGTGAGCTTGATATGCTGCCACAGGTTGGCACCCGCTTATTATGGTAGGCCTTCTTAAAAAGCGGCCTCTATGTAAGTGTTGGTGAATCCTTTCCCCAGGGTTACTGAGTGCATCACCTGTTGGATTGCATACTCAGGGTAGCTAGATCACTTTTGAGAAAAGTTAGTATCTGTCAGCTCCCTTTCAGTTATCTGTTTATCAGCTATATTGCATATAACGGTGATTGTAGGCTAGACTGTTCAGCCTCCTTCTAGTTAGCAATACTTTATACTGCTGTATAATAGATTTCAGTCTGCTCACATACTGTTTTGGATTTACACTGCTTCAGGCCCTGCAGCATGTTGTTTGAGGTAGCAGGCTCAACTAGCCTCCCTTAAGCCATGTTGGTTGTGTATGGTTCCCTTTAGTCACATAACTTAGGGTACTTTGCCTGTTTGGAAAGTGTAGCCTAGCACAGGTAGCAGTTAGCTTCCCATAGTTAATTGGGTTAGAGCTGGTTCCCTGTAGCTTGGTTCCCTGGAAATTCACGAACTGAAGCCACGTGTCATTGAATCGGCAGGCCCCTTCAGGCCTCCTTTTTAGTTTACATGTTGGCACAGGTTGTGTTTTTCTGTGCGGCTTAGGATGAGATGACAGTAGTGAAACCTTACTTAGGTTTGGTTTAGCCTATTGTTGCCTCTCTGAGTCGATGATTCTAGTTGAGCTAAGAGCCACCTAGCACCTAGGTTGGATCTTTAGGCTCCTGGAAATGGCCACGAGACTTACGCCATGTGTCCTGGAGGATGCTAAGCCTGCGGGCCGCCTTTTTTGGACACACTGGTGTTTGTTTTGGGTGTATTTCTCTCTGAGAACTAGTTATATACACTTTCGCTGGCCAGGGGCCCAAGTGGTAGATTCAACCCCCTCTTTTGCGGGTTGGTTACCTGGCTTGAGACCTAAACACTAACACGAGCTGATGCCACGTGTTTGTTGAGGTTGTAGGCCTTCCAGGCCTTCCTTAATACGAGTTGGCGTATGCTGTACTCCTCTTGTTTAAAGAGTAAAAAGTGTTTTTTACTGAGTACACTGCTTGTCGGATTGTGTTGGGTGGATTATTAAGGAGCACTGTGCAGCTTTCCTTGGCTGCCATGGAAGTTATCTGTCTCTGTACGTTAGACAGGTGTTCAGAAGGGCGTTTTACCATAAAACGGGTCGTTTTCTGAAGTGTACTTCTGTTGTCATGTTGTAAGTCCCTTCCGGGCCTCCATGATTATGTGCTCTTGGCATAGTCTACCTGTTAGGTGAGCTCTGCGCTTCCCCTTTGGGGTTGGGTTTGTAATAGTGCTTAGCTCCCTAAGCTGATTATGGTGGTTGGGCCTTCATCAGGCCCCATCTTTAGGATCAGCCCCAGGCTGGTTTGTGCTCCCCTTTCAGGGTTTTCAGCGCACAGCCTCCTCAGTGCGTTAATTAAGCACTGGGTAGATCCTAGGTGAGCGGATTATCTCCCCTCGATATGAGAGTTCATAGCATTCAGCTGAGTTCTGCTCTCCAGGATGCCCGTCTCTACGCGTGGGTCTGAGCTGGTTTCTGCCTTTCTGCAGTCACTCTTACCTATTTTCTTCTTCAAGAATGCATTCTAGAGGCTCTGTATTCAGACAGGGTTGGCCTGAACTAAGTCTGTTCCCTTAGAGGACCAGGTCGGCCTCCCTGGTGGCAATGAGGGTGACCCCGTTCCCCTCAAGAGTGGCTGGCCGAGGTTCCCTTTGGTTCCTTGGCCACATTCCCTTAAAGGGACCACTTTTTCCTTCGGGAAAGTGGGTCCCGGACGCCTTAGCAATTTCTTTAGGCTCTATTTGTTTAAAGAGAAAGGTAGAAGCCTTTTGGAAGTTCAGCTTGGGCTGTTGGCCAAAGGGAATGCTGTCACTGACAGCCTGGTGTGACCCGAGGGGGAGTTGCTGAGCAGTTCAACTGCTTTGAGACCTTTGTTTCAGCCATATTTTTTGGCAGGCACTCTCCTTAATCATGGCGGCGTTGGTATATCGTTCCCCAAAGCGTGGCAATGCAGAGTGGAGTTCCCTTCGAAAGGGAACGTCTCAGGTTACGTATGTAACCATAGTTCCCTGAGAACAGGGAACGAGACTCTGCGTTACTTTGCCATGCTTCAGGCGGCCTGCTGGGCAGTCCCTTCAAGACGATGGATCATGACTGCTCCCGCGGGCACGCTTTTATACACCCGGGTCGCGCCCCTATGACGTCATAGGCTGTCGCCGGCCAATGAGCATTGGCGTTGTTGGATAGTTGGATTTTCAGACACCGAGTCATGTGTGACATTCCCCCAAAGCGTGGCAACGCAGAGTCTCGTTCCCTGTTCTCAGGGAACTATGGTTACATACGTAACCTGAGACGTTTTCTGAGTCTGAGCTCCCGTCCCGGTCGCAGCCCTTACCCCACACTGGATTCCTGCTGTCGCTCCACTGAACTGAGAGCCCGTCGTCTGGCGTGGACATTGCTGTCCGTCAGTACGGCACTTTACCAACTGCTCGCGCTTCTCTCCAGTGGGACTACAGACGCGGACTTGTGACTCGGGACACCGCTGTTGTTTCTGTTGATCGCCAGCTGCAACGTACCTGTTTCTCTTCGCCTGGCAGAACTGTTTCTGTTTGTTTTGTGGGAACTCTAATAAATTGTTTTCAAGCTCCTTTTGCCTCTGGGTCTTCCAGGCTCCCCTGACAGAATTCCCGGACCCACATGGACCCTGTAAAGGAGGCTCCGATTCACTCCGCGGTGGAGATGCAGGGAGCAATGCTTGGACGTCATGAGGAGGAGCTCTCCGCGGCCAGACATGCAGTCGACCTCGCTGGACAGGTGACGGATTTGTCTCATCGGTTCCAGTTTCTCCGACATGAGCTCTCTGATTCTCCGCCTCCCGGTCAAGCCTCTGAACCAAGAGTGAATAATCCGCCAAGATATGCCAGTGAGCCCACAGAGTGTAAAGTTAGCTATACTGCGTCAGGGAGCTATCCTGCATCAGGGAAAGCGTTTCCGACTTCTCCATTGAATTCCGTACCCTATCAGCTTCTTGTGAATGGAATGAGCTGGCCTTGATGGCGCGATTTTTCGAAGGTTTGTGTCCTGAAATTAAGGATGAGATTTACGCACGAGAAGTTTTTTTTATTTTTTTATTTACCCTCGACCAGCTGCTGGAACTGGCTATTCGTTTGGAGAAGCGCTCTGACCTCCGACGCCGTGCCCGCGGTACCCAGCAAACCCCATCTCCTCCTCGACCTGGACCAGCGCCTGTTTCCTTTGAAGCTGCCCAGTCTTCTGAACCCATGCAGACGGTGGGTATTCGAATTTCTCCGGCCGAACGTCAGCGTCGTATCACTCTCCATCTCTGTATGTACTGTGGGTAGGGGTGTGACGAGATCTCGTGTCACGAGAAAAGTAGTCTCGTGATGTTGCCATGACAGAGTGTTAGGATGATTAGGAAAGAATATGCCACCGCTACGTTTACATTACGCCTCCACTATCATTTTGCTTTGTATTTAAATAAAATACATTTAATTCATTTGGATAACGGTCGCTGCCGCTCCATATTTACAGAGTTACGCGTGATCGCCAAAGTAAAAGTAAACACGAGCGCGCAATCAAACGCGATTTCAATACCCCGCATTTGAAAGCGGCTCCCTGATTAATGCAGATATCTCTGAATATGAAAGCTATTTTAGGCTGGGCAGTGTAGTTGTAACCATCTCTTAGCTCTGTATCAAATAAACATTTGGTGTTATTTGCACTTTGAATATTGAGAGAGTGTGATTATGGCTGCACTTATTGTAAAGTGTTACCATAAAAATGAATAACCGTTTTCTCTTAATTTTTACTAATCACAAACAATAAGGTTTCATTTGTTAACATTGGTTAATGCACTGTGCACTATCGTGAACTAACAATGAATGACTATTTTTATAAACTAAGAAAAAACAAAGATTAATTAAAGCTGCAAGCAGCGATGAAAGGGCCCTCGAACCCGGGCTCACCGCCACCTGTTGGCCTTAGAAAAACAGTGAACAGTGGGCGACATGCATGTAAGCGAGTGAGTACAGGAGAATTATGCCAAAGTCATTTCGAAATGCCACACTTCCTGCTGTCAACAGATGGCGCTTTGACCGTAACTGAATATTGCTATGTTGATGTCTTCAAACCAGGACTTTTATTGAACATGTGAAGTTTGGAGCAGACTGGACATTGTATGCCTGAGTTACAACAACTTCCTGTTTCTTTAGTGGCGTTAATCGCATAAATTAGCACTCAGCCAAGTGATGCATGATTTAACGTGTTTCTAGCATGTTTCATACTTCGTGGCATAATGAAATGTGAATCTGGTAGTGAATTACAGTGTAAAGCATGCCATTTCCTGTTGCCAGCAGGTGGCGCTATGGCTAACTGAATATTGTCATATAGATGTCTTTAGGCCAGGACTCTTATCACACATGTGAAGTTTGGAGCAGATCAGACATAGTATGCCTGAGTTACAACAGCTTCCTCTTTCATGGAGAAACATCAGACTTTGTCAGTCCGCCACGGAAACGCCCTTCAGCGAAAACTCACGATCTTTGATATTTATCATTGCTAAGGTATTAAGATGATAACATTTGATGACTGATAACATTTGATGTTGATCTGGTTAAATCTCTATGAGAAGTTAATCACAGTGTAAAACATGTAATTTCCTGTTGACTACAGGTGGCGCTATGATTGTAACTGAATATTGTTATGAAGATGTCCTCAGGCCAGGACTCTAATAAAACATGTGAAGTTTGGGGCAGATCGGACATTGTTTGTCTGAGTTACAACAACTTCCTTTTTCATGGCGAAACATCAGACTTTGTCAGGCCGCCACAGACACACCCTTTGGTGAAAACTCTAGATCTTCGCAATTTAACATTACAAAGGCCTTTAGATTAGACTGACCAAAAATAACATTGATCTGATTAAATCTCTAGGAGGAGTTAATCACAGTGTAAAACATGTAATTTCCTGTTGCCCCCAGGTGGCGCTATGACTGTAACTGTATATTGTCATGAAGATGTCTTCAGGCCAGGACTCGAATAAAACATGTGAAGTTTGGGGCAGATCAGACATTGTAACTTCCTGTTTCATGGCTAAACATCGAACTTTGCCAGGCCGCCACGGACACGCCCTTTGGTGAAAACTCTAGATCTTCGCAATTTAACGTCTCAAAGGCCTTTAGATTAGACTGACAAAATATGATGTTTATCTGATTAAAGCTCTAGGAGGAGTTCATTAAAGTACAATGTCTGGAAATGGCAAAAACTGCACAAATTTTGCAAAGAAAATTCAAAATATCTGACTTCCTGTTGGTTTTCAGATTTCACTCCAAGAGACTTTTTTGTAGGTATTGGGCTGTTAGATGTGTGTACCAGATTTCATACCTGTATGTGAAACGTAGTGTCAGGGGCACTTCGTTGAAATTATTTAGGTGGCGCTATCAAGCCATTTTGCCACACTTAATTCTGAAACCCATATCAGACGTAAATTTTCACCACTTCTGACGCATCTGCAAAGTTTCATGAGTTTTTGAGTATGTTTCGGCCCTCAAAAAAGTGATTCACCTTACATGGCGAAACATCAGACTTTGACGGTCACCACGGACACGCCCTTCAACGAAAACTCAAGATCTTTGCAATTTAACATCTCAAAGGCCTTAAGATTAGACTGGCCATATATGATGTTGATCTGGTTTAATCTCTATGAGGAGTTAATCACAGTGTAAAACATGTAATTTCCTGTTGCCCCCAGGTGGCGCTATGACTGTAACTGAAAATTGTCATATAGATGTCTTCAAGTCAGGACTCTAATAAAACATGTGAAGTTTGGGGCAGATCAGACATTGTATGCCCGAGTTACAACAACTTCCTGTTTCATGGCGAAACATCGAACTTTGCCAGGCCGCCACGAACACGCCCTTCATCGAAAACTCTAGATCTTCGCAATTTAACGTCTCAAAGGCCTTTAGATTAGACTGACCAAATATGATGTTGATCTGATTAAAGCTCTAGGAGGAGTTCGTTAAAGTACAACATGTGGAAATGGCAAAAACTGCCAAAATTTTGTAGAGAAAATTCAAAATATCTCACTTCCTGTTGGGTTTACAAACTTTGCACCCAGGGGCTTTTTTGTAGGTATTGGGCTGTTACATCTGTCTACCGAATTTCATAACTGTACGTGAAACGTAGCACGAAGGGCGCTTAAGTGAAATTTTGTAGGTGGCGCTAGGAAATAGTGAAATCAAAACATCCAAAAAAAGCGCCCAACGAGCCTGACGAGTGTTCAACCGCTTAGCAGACCGGATATACTTGAGATTCCTATGATCCGTCCAGACAATAAACAGAACAGAGGAACCCTCCAACCAGTGACGCCACACGCCCAGAGCCAAACGAATGGCGAGAAGCTCACGGTTTCCGATGTCGTAATTACATTCGGCCGGCAAGAGACGATGCGAGAAGAATGCGCATGGATGAACTTTATTATCAGCAGAAGAGCGCTGGGAAAGAACAGCGCCCACGGCAATATCGGAGACATCGACCTTGACAATAAATTGTTCGGTAGGGACAGGCATGATCAGGACAGGTGCTAAAGTGAACAACTCCTTCAGTTTGTCGAAAGCGCGCCGAGCTTCCTCGGTCCATTCAAATCGTTTCTTAGGCGAAGTGAGAGCCGTTAGTGGCGCGGCAATGAGACTGAAATTAGCAATAAAACTGCGATTAAAAAAAAAAAAGCGAACCACAGAAAACGCTGGAGACTAGTGCGAGAATCTGGAGTGGGCCATTCAAAAGAGGACGCTCGCCAGTAGAGCGGGGGATACTGTCGAGCATAGTTTCCATTTCTCCTCCCGCCAAATCCATGACCACTCTGCCCGTAGTGCTCCGCTGGGCAGGAACTACCACTACGTGTAAAGCCTTCATTGACTCTGAAGATTCTTTTGTTGGGACTCGATGACCATACACCTGTGTTTGCGTTAGACGGCAGTGAGCTGCCTGGTATTCGTTATGTTACTGCACCGGTGAGTCTCACCATTTCTGGCAACCATCAAGAGACAATTTCTTTTTCAATTTTTCGTTCTACCTTCGCCCCTGTTGTCTTGGGTCATCCTTGGCTCGTTCAACATAATCCACAGATAGACTGGTCTCACGGAACCATTCAGTCTTGGATTTTGTCTTGTCATATCCAGTGTCTTGTGTCTGCTCTGTCTCCCGTCGCTTCTGTCTCTGTGTTACAGGAGGAGCCTGGTGATTTGTCAGGAGTTTAACACACCACTTGGTCACTTATCTTGGTTACAATATCGGGTTCTTCCGTTCGGCCTAGTCAACGCACCGGCTGTGTTCCAAGCCCTAATTAATGATATCCTGAGACATGCTAAATTTATTTGTTTTTGTTTATTTAGATGACATTCTCATTTTTCCCCCGTCTCTGGCGGTGCATGTTCAGCACGTTTGTCGTGTTTTACAGCGTTTACTGGAGAACAAGCTTTTTGTTCGATTATCTCTGCTGACGGCATCAGCATGGACCCTGCTAAGGTACGCGCGGTTAAGGAATGGCCCACTCCAGATTCTCGCACTAGTCTCCAGCGTTTTCTGTGGTTCGCTTTTTTTTTTTTATCGCAGTTTTATTGCTAATTTCAGTCTCATTGCCGCGCCACTAACGGCTCTCACTTCGCCTAAGAAACGATTTGAATGGACCGAGGAAGCTCGGCGCGCTTTCGACAAACTGAAGGAGTTGTTCACTTCAGCACCTGTCCTGATCATGCCTGTCCCTACCGAACAATTTATTGTCAAGGTCGATGTCTCCGATATTGCCGTGGGCGCTGTTCTTTCCCAGCGCTCTTCTGCTGATAATAAAGTTCATCCGTGCGCATTCTTCTCGCATCGTCTCTTGCCGGCCGAATGTAATTACGACATCGGAAACCGTGAGCTTCTCGCCATTCGTTTGGCTCTGGGCGTGTGGCGTCACTGGTTGGAGGGTTCCTCTGTTCCGTTTATTGTCTGGACGGATCATAGGAATCTCAAGTATATCCGGTCTGCTAAGCGGTTGAACACTCGTCAGGCTCGTTGGGCGCTTTTTTTGGATGTTTTGATTTCACTATTTCCTATCGGCCCGGATTGAAGAATACTAAACCTGATGCTCTTTCTCGGCAGTTTGTTTCTGCTGGTGACGCCTCTTCCACTGAACCTATTTTACCTGAGCATTGCGTGGTAGCTGGTGTTTCCTGGGGAATCGAGAGACAAGTCAAGTCCAGTCTTTCTGGTGTTTCTATTCTGAAACAATGTCCTCCTAATCGATTGTTTGTTCCTCCGACCGTGCGGCCTGCCGTCCTCGGATGGGGACATTCCTCTAAACTGGTAATTCATCCAGGGGTTAGAGGAACCCTAGCGTTCATAAGCCAACGATTCTGGTGGCCTTCTAGAGCACATGACATTCGTCGGTTTGTTTCTGCGCGTCCCGTTTGTGCTCAGACCAAGTCGAACAATTCCCCGCCCGCCGGTCTCCTTAGACACCTTCCTATTCCGTTTCGCCCTTGGTCTCACCTGGCCATGGATTTCGTTACTGGTCTCCCTGCTTCTAACGGCAACACAGTTCAATCATGACAACTCTCGGAGTGAATATATTCAACCAGCATTTTATTAGCATGGAGCATGGAATGTACATAGGCTTGATTTTGGCGGATGAGATCTGCTTACGCTGCTGCTGCTGCTTCTGCTGCTGACCAAAAAACGCTGGGGAGGAGGTGGGATTATATTATAGTTCTCATATTGTGCGGCATGCTGATCGCAGCTAGGATACGGTATAAATAAAGCCACGTAAATGAGGAAGTACCTTCGATTGGTTGGTGTCGCAGTACTAAAAGAACCAATCAGCGATAGATCGAGTTTCATGACTGAACTTTGTATTTATCCTTAAAATCGTCGATCGCTTTTCTAAAGCAGCCCATTTTATCCACCAAGGATTTACCACTTTGAATCGAGTCGCGTAAACTGGCGCCACGCTTCATTGGACCGTTCTCCGTTACCAAGATCGTTAGTACACTTACTTGAGGCGCATCCATCCGGTCTTCCATGTCTCTTGTATTAAACCGGTCGTTCGCACTCCCGCCCGCCCTGCCCACTGTCCCGAACTTATAGAGGGTTCTCCTATTTACAGGGTCAGGAGGTTGCTGGACACGCGCCACCGGGGTCGGGGTTATCAGTATCTCGTTGATTGGGAGGGCTATATTCCTGAGGAGAGGAGTAGAATTCCGGCTCGGGACATCCTGGACCGCTCGCTCATTGATGATTTCCTTCGCTCTCGCCAGTCCTCTTCCTTGGGAGCGCCGGGGGGCGATCCTCGGGGGAGGGGTACTGTCATGAGTCAGGTTTGATTACTCTTGTTTTGGGTATCTCTTCCTTCTCTCTTTCATCTTTCATTGGTCTCAGCTGTTTCCCCTTGCCTCTGACGCGCGCGCCCTCATGCATGCACGTGTTCTGTGTTCGCGCTAATTGTGCTGCTTATTTCTCCCTGTTCTTTGTCCTTGTCTGCGTCCGGGAATTGATATTTGTGAGTAGCACTTGCTCCTTGTAACCTCGCTAAATCTCTCTTCATGTGTGTCTTAGCAGTCTGTTTTCTGAGTCTCGGTCGCAGTCCTTACCCCAGACTGGATTCCTGCTGTCGCTCCGCTGAACTGAGAGCCGGTCGTCTGGTGTGGACATTGCTATCCGTCAGTACAGCACTTTACCAACTGCTCACGCTTCTCTCCAGTGGGACTACAGACGCGGACTTGTGACTCGGGACACAGCTGTTGTTTCTGTTGATCGCCAGCTGCAACGTAACCTGTTTCTCTTCGCCTGTTTGTTTTGTGGGAACTTTAATAAATTGTTTTCAAGCTCCTTTCGCCTCTGGGTCTTCCAGGCTCCCCTGACAGCAAATACAGTAATTACATGACGCAATATTGATGTGCACATGCCCAGTGGCCATAGCTGTATCTACTTCCACTAGTGGAGGTGACATATTTCCGCCCTTGAGTGGAGCTCCACTCGCCCCCTCAGTCTGCAGCCCCTATTGGGCAAAATACCCTTTTCACATTACCGTGTTTCTCAGAAGCGGAAGTCTTCATAGTTGGGTAAAATTCTGGTGAATGAGAGAATACATTAACTCCCTCGGGTCGACGGTCACACCGGCGTGATCACGTTTTTTTTCCTAACCAGTGTGAAAGAGACACAAAATACTCCGTCAATGTCGCACATACAATTAAGAGCTATACACCATTTTATTCTGTGGAATATCTTCTTTTATTTGTGTACACTCAGAGTAAAAACAAAATGTTGTGCTTTTTGTAAAATAAAGAAAACTAACATGATGCGTGATCTCTCGTCTCCCTCTGAACGAAGTCCAATCTGATAGTTCTCAGAAAATGAACTGTAACTTAGTGAATACTAATCACAAAAAAATTAGACTTTCTAAAGACGTTCTAAAGAAACGTTGAAATGTCAGGTTTTAAACCATGTAAGTCAAATCAAAAACAAACCTTCTGTGTTTATGTAATCTGTATGAAAAGAGAGCCATGTCAGAAGTCCTTGATTCAGCTCATTATCCGCTAATGCGGCCACACCCACAGAGTCAGCGATACACACAAATTCAGTCAATACATGCATTCATCGTCTGAATTGTGTATTTATTGTCTTGAAAAGTGTTTTGAATAGCCTTAGTTAGCGATCTCTGGCCTCTGTTAGTTCAGTTATTTCCTGGATTGCGTATTCTTCTTTAGCATTGCCATTTGTGGACTAAAGGTGTACAGAGCGCCCTCCGGCTGCAAGTATGAATTGTAAAGACAGTATCCAGCATTCACAGTGACGACAATAAATAATGAATAAATACTCCTCTGTATAGAAAATTGACATAAACATGAGAATCCATCAATATTTCTCCAAATGTGCATGCTTTTAAGCTAAAAGCCTATATGAAATGCCATAGAGGTAACATAACTGTTCAGACAGTTTGTATCATAGAAATGCATTATATTTTAATAATAGAATACCATTATTTTAAATTGTAATAATATTTCACAGTATTGCTGTTTTTTCTGTATGTTTGATTTACATTATGATGACCTTGAGACATGATCAACAGAGGGTTTTTCACAGCCTATCTGACTGAAAGAGCTCATTATTTATCTTTATTTCAGTGACTTAAGTTTTTTGTTTTTTCAATAACCACGCATAAACGTTATTCGTTCAAAAATACAAACATGTACATACATGTTCCTTACATATTATTGTAGCGTAGTTTGTGCTGAATACAGTGTAATGACACTTTTTCCATTAATATGTTTATGAACAACTGAAAAAAGCACAAATGTCAGGGCATGTCAAAACTTCTCCAGGCCCCAAATCAGCCTCACACTCCAGAGGGTTAAATATATTTTTTGTGATTGCATTTGCTCAAATAGCAAAAAAAAAAAAAAAAATCCACAATAGTGTTTTCACAACTATCAAAAAGAAGAAAAAAGATTGAGAGCGATTGATAATGGCAGTCGGAAGAGAGAAAGATGTCATTTTATTGTCACTCCCATAGCTGCTGTATTAGAAACACCCTCACAGCAGTGTTAACTAGTTTTTTGTAATTTGATGCAAAGGTAATATAATAATAAGTATAGTGTTATAAATGTACCAATGTTTTATAAAAAATGAACATTTAAAAAACTTTGCAGGATATACGATATTGATGACTGTTAAAACGCATCATCACAGTCTGTGAAAAGGGTCTAATGTTAAATGAAATGATCATCAAACATTAAACAGCATATAAATCAAAACTGCCTTACTGAATAAAATGTTGAACCCAGGATGAGCTATAGGACTGTGAGCTTTGGAGGTGTTGATGGATCTACTCCATCTGTGTTTTGATCATCATTCCATGGGTTTTCTCAGCTTTTTGTTTAAAATGTTGCTTTTTTAAATAATGAAACTTACCCACATTTAAGTGTTGATAAAAAAGGTTTCACAAAGCTAGAATAAAATGGTTTTAAAATGGAAAAAGTTAAAGTACAGTAAAAGGTTTTTCAAGTATACAAAATAATACCTAAATAGGAACATAGTAGTATACTTGTGCAAAAATAATATAAAAAAGTTAACTATAAGTGTGATGTTATGTTCACTTAAAATAAACTTACAAGTATACTTGCACTAAACACGTGGTTTAGTACTAAAAATATTAAAGTACTAATAGTATTAAAGTAGTAAACTACTGGTATACTTATAAGTTTACTTGTAGTACAGATGCAGTACAAATGAGAAACATAGTTGTGAACTAGTTGTGTACTTAAAGTTTACTACTGTTACACTTACAGTATAGTACGCTTACATACTTCAATACTTCAATTGGGACAATTGAACATTTCTTTACTTGAACATTTCTTAAGTATACTTGATCAAATAAACTTGAAGTATACTTCTTTTTCATAAGGGTAATTCAAAAAATCCCTAGTGAAAAAAAAAGTATGCTAAGTATATTTGCAGCAAGACTAATTATTAGTATATGTCAAGTGTGTTAATGATTAGTTAACTTAAAGTTGTATTTTAATACAACTTAATTATAACTAAAATATACTTAGTACAAAATTAGTTGTTTCAAAATAGCACACTTTAAGTATATTTAGTGTACTTTTGTGTGAAATTGGAACAACTTCAAGTATACTTAGTACACTTTTAGTATATGCCTGTGTAGGGACTTATTACATGCTTGATTAGTGATATTGAAGTGTACTTAATTTGTGTTATAAGTATACTTTATTTGTGTTATAAGTATACTTTGTGTTATAAGTACACTTTATTTGTGATTTAAGTACATTACAAAATAATTACGAGTGTCTTCAGAACACACAAGCAATATGCAATGAATATATTATTTTACAGGTAATAGTATATACTGTATGCTCAGTACCTTTGGCTTATTCCAAATAATAAAAATTACACTCTTTGCAGTCAATAACAATACACTTTATTACTTATACTTTGTTTAATATAGTCAACATGTGAAGCGGATCAAAACCTTTAATCAAAGTTGTCCTAAAACCTTCTTCTTAGGACAACTTTCCTGAACTTTTTTGATCCACTTCAAATGTTGACTACTTTGAATTACATAATCTCACACAATACAGTATTATAATTGTGCTATTTAAATACAGTTTAACACATTTTCCCAAAGTTAAATGCATTTGTTTTCAAGGCCATTAAAATAAATAAAATGTAATAACATCACTAATAAAGAGATATATTTCAATAACAAATCCATGGTTTTTATTTAAACTTAACATAGATTCAGCAAAACTTACCATGTTTTTCATTAAAGAAAATAAAATTATTGGACCAATGGTGACCCTCTATACCAGTGGTCTCAAACTCAATTCCTGGAGGGCCACAGCTCTGCACCGTTTAGCTCCAACTCACACCTGCTTGGAAGTTTCTAGTAATCCTGAAGACCTTGATTAGCTGGATCAGGTGTGTTTGATTAGGGTTGGATCAAAACTGTGCAGAGCTGTGGCCCTCCAGGAATTGAGTTTGAGACCACTGCTCTATACACAAATACAAATGACACATTATATTCCATGTTCTGATGAGCTTCTCATTATTGTGTTTGATGGCCGCTTACACAGAGGCAGTGACCGCAGAAACTCATGAAGAACCGCATCTGTTAAAGGTGCTCCAAGACATCCTGGGTGGAGTAACTTCCTGTTGACGTTCGAAGTGTTGTCAAACAAAACAGAGGCTAGTTAGACCCTCCCTCCTCCTCCTCCTCCTCCTCCTCCTCCTCCTCCTCACCCTCCCCTACGTGCTTCCTGAAACAGTCATGAACGTGCTTTTAAAATCATTCTTGTCGGTTATTGGCTGGAGCATGTTTATTATGATTCATGGTCCAGGCTGCACCAGTTTGTTTTTATTGCCGTTTTTGGAGCTTGTGGCGACTATAGAGACCGCGTTTTTTAAAGTGTGTTCAGGGGACAGGCAGCTAGAGGATAGTGAGGAGATGTTTGCTGTATGTGAGAAAAAATGTTTTGGCCTAAAAATGCGTGACATCGCTTATAGCACCTTTAAATGGACTTGTAATGCATTAGTCATACTGAAATAAATAAGCACAAGTAATAAAATGAATTCCAAGGATGAATAAGTAAACTTAAAAAATACACAAATTTAACTTTAGATACAATACAACTTCAGGATATTAAATAATGTATTTTTTAAATATACTTTCAGTGCATTGTTATAATGATCATTTTCAGCACACAGTTAAAATATACCTCAAATATATTTTTATAAAGTGCAAATAAATACACTTTTAAAAAATAAACTGAACTTACACTTCACTTCATATTTTTTTAGAAAATATACTAAAGTACAATTATTTTAAAGTGTGTTAAAAGTTGTACTGTGAAAATATGATACTAATATACTTTTTATATATTTAAAGAGAGTACATTTTTTGTATATTTGCAATGTACTATAGAAAAAGGGAATATATTTAAAATACAATAAAGTATACTTTTTTTCACTAGGGGTGTCTTCCATAATATACTTAAAGTGATCTATTTTCAGGGAATACTTTTGTACTTTAAAAAAAAATGTATTTAGTTACCACAGTATACTTACAGTATGGGTTCAAGTGTGCTATAAGTGGCTATAAGCTATAAGTGGTAACTAAATATTTTTTTTTAAAATACAGAGATCGTGTTAAAAGTTCATTATAGTTCACATTCATGGTGCCTCAAGGTACACTGTCACGATCACCGTCTGTTTCTGTCAGTTCCTGGACTACATTACCCACAATCCTCCCTGCCAGTCACATGTTCACTCCACACCAATCACCTGTCGCCACATACAGCCATGCACACACTCCTCACTAATCACCACACCCAGCTGCAGTACATTAACAGGACTATAAAGGACTCACACTCACACCACCAGTTTGCGAAGTCTTGATTCCTTGTGACAATTCTGAGCGTTTCCTTGTTTTCTGTCTGCCTGTGATTGATCTTGCCTGTTCCTGTTTTTGACCCGTTGCTGCCTGTCCTGACCCTTGCCTGGTATACTGTTCTGTGAATGATATCTGCCTGTCCTGACCATTGCCTGCACCCTGATTACGATCCTGCCTGTCCCTTGCTGTTCTCGTCTGCTCCTGATTGACCCTGCCTGTACGACATTCTTAATAAAGCTTGCATTTGGATCTTACCATGACTCCCGCTTTGTTACATACACAAAGTACATCAATGAACACTTAGATATTCTTAAAATGTAGGAAGGATTTTTATTAAGTACAAAATTAGTGGGCAAAAAAAGAGCACTTTAAGTACATAATGGAAGTGTACTTTTATTTTCACTGGGTTATTATCCATAGGCTTTTTTTTTTTTTTTTGACAAGTCAAGTATCAATTATGACAAATCACATCAGGCTTTTGAGGAACATTTATTTTTACATTGTAGTTTTTATTGTTGGGGAAAAAAACAGATAGAGCTCTGATCATAAAACTATGCATTTAAATATCATCTCATTCAGACATATTATCGGGATATACAGAGTGATATTTATATGCATTTTATGTTAGCGTTCTGTTGTGCGGTTATAAAGATCTTATCAAGTTGCATTGCCAGTTATCAGAATTTCATCTCCTTGGCCTTATAAATATCAGCAAGTACACCAAATTATATATCTTTGAATAAAATCTGAGGTGTTTCTATCCTCAAGTGTGAGCTTCATATTATATCATACTATATGAGCCATAAAATCCTGATGTATGAAATGTAATACTCAACAAAAAACACATTTTTTGTCAAAAAAAAAAAATCAGAATACTATTTCATATGTTAGGCTTTTTTTCTTTTTTTTTGTTAGGGTTAAATTTTTTTTTTTGTTAGGGTTAAATTTGTTATAAAATTCTAGTAATTCTTAGCTATAGTTCTTGGGTAAACAAGTCAACAAGTATACAAAACAAGTATACCAATTTTTTACAAGTGGCCTTGGTTCTGAAATTCATTTTATCAAGTATACTTAAGTAATGTTCAAGTACATTTTAAGAATACTTTATGTGGTAAGTATACTGATGTCAATGTAGTATTATACTTGTAAGTGTACTATTTCAATGCTTGGGACTAAATTGGCCCACTTTTACTATATAAAAAGTATACATTTAAGTGTACAGTAGTAAACTTTGAGTGCACAACTAGTTCACAACTAGTACTCATTTGTACTGAATCTACAAGTGAACTTACAAGTATACTGGTAGTTACTATTTTTTTACTTGTAGCACTTTTTTTTTCTATATGAAAGTGCACTTTAATATACTCTAAGTAAACTACTAGTTCAGTAGTTTTACACTGCAAGTATACTTGTAAGTTGTCTTTAAGTTAACATACAGTTTACTATTTATATATTATTTTTGCACTTTAAGTATACTACTTTGTTCCTATTTAGTTTTTTTTTTTTTTTTAGTTTTTTTCTACTTGAAATACACCTATAATTATACTTCAACTCTTTCCATTTTAAAAACATTTTATTGTATCATCATGCATCCTTTTTTTTTTTTTTTTTCATCAATCAACACTTGAATGTGGGTGTTTCATAAAAAATGACAAAATCAACATTTTAAACAAAAAGCTGAGAAAATCACATTTTTATCAAAGACTACATCCGGATGGGATTCAGAACAATGATCAAAACACAGATTGATTAAGTCCATCAACACCTCCAAAGCCTCACAGTCGTTTCCTCTTCATAGCTTCAACATTTCATTTGGTAACGTTAGGCAGTTTTCATTTCTGAATAATGTTGATGATCGTGTTATTTTACATTTGCATGAGCAATCTTCCAATGCTTGTTTCTGTTTATTCTTAGCCTATGTTTTGATCAGGTGATTCTTTCCTCTTTCAGAAGAAGTGTAATAGCGCCCCCTAATGTATAACAGTGAAAACATGGATGGCCAGGAAATTCAGTCAGTGGCGGGGAAAGAGTAAAGCAGATTTGAAGTAAATTCCTGAACTCAATCCCCTAACCCTACCCCTAAACCTACCCATCACATAAAAAAAAAAAAAAAAAAAAAAAAAATTTAGGCTAGCATGTTTATTAACCCTTTTCCCTCGCAGGCTGGTCCCCACAATGTAGGTGATCTCAGGTTTTACTATCCTTGTGGGGACTAAATGTAATATAAACACATACAAACACACATTTTCTATTTTACTTTTAAATTTTACAGTTTAGCTATGTCATTAATTTACAAAAATAAAAAATAAAAATAAAACATGAATACCTTAATCTCAGACAACATTTTTTGTGTCAGAATGATTTTGGGGCGAGCCCAGTGTCGACTTGATTTCTACCATTTTAACCAGAGAAGGATTACGTGTCACTATGACAAAACTTTTAAAACAACATTTAATATGATCTAGAGTAGACTATAGACATAAGTGTTTGCAAATGGTCAAATAATAAAATAAAAGAAATAGTTAGCAGTCACAGCATAAAAGTTTACACTTATTTAGATAACTTGCAGTTCTTCACAGTACATTGGTTTTCCTTTGGAAAGTAGGATTGGAAGAATGCTAGTACTGCCCTCTTATGTCCACAACCATTCAGAACAAAGTCCAGAGACCCGGAAATTAAATCGTTTGATATTTGATAGCAGGACGCACATTAAACTGCGCTATTGCACAGCACCATCATGATCTCAGAATGGGTCTCATATATAATGTTTTACCTGCTCGCTGCTGTTTTCAGTGCATTTCTTGCATATTGTCTGTATGTTAGACATGTTCATCAGAAATATGATCATATACCTGGACCTCCAAGAGACAAGTAAGAAACTTTAAGGATTTATTATTATGTTATGATTGTGTTTGATACAACTAAATGAACGGTATTGCAATAAGTCCGTCTTTGTTTTTATGATCAAAGCTCAGAAAAATTAACATGAAAACTGATATTCTGACAGTTTTCTGCTGGGGCATATACCAACTTTCAATAGAGTGATGAAATCGGGAATCCTTCTGCACGACTTATTTCTTCAATGGTAAGAACAGTTCTTTTTTTTTCTTTTTTTTTTTTTTTTTTTTTCAACGCATCAGATTATTTGCAAAACTTGTTGATTTGACCTTGCACCTACAAAACATGTGTCAAGTGTTATGTAATACCGTGTTATCATAGCCTATCCCACAGGTTGGCTAGTGATATTGCTCTCTCTCGCTCTCTCTCTCTCTCGCTCTCTCTCTCTCTCTCTCTGTGAATGTGTGTGTGTGTGTGTGATTTGTACTGTTTAACATTTTTACTCTGAAACGTCAAATGATTCCATGTAATTTAAATATTTTAAAGGTAGTAGGCTACCTAAAATTATTTGAACTCTTAACGCTTAAGAAATTCTGAATGTTATTGCAATATATGGTTGGGGAGTAACGGAATACATGTAACGGCGTTACGTAATCAGGATACAAAAATCCAGTAACTGTAATTCGTTACAGTTACGTCAAACGTTAATCAGATTACAGTTACATTTTTAAAAAAGGGGGAATATTATCAGGATTACAATGGTTTTATTTAAAACTAAATAACTAAATGAATCATTATTTTGCTATAATAACATCATAAGCGCTGCTTGATTATACACTAGTTCCTGGTTCTGTTGCCAGTTATGACTCACGCGAGCCACCCGCTGGTGCATGCGCAAATAACACCCTTCTACAATCTCCTCAGATGCAGTTTGAATCACTGCTACTATATTTTCTTCTTTGAAAACAAAATAACAGCGAAAGTTTCATGAATCGAAAGCGTTTTTCCCGCATGCAGCATCGTTTCAAGTTGAAACGATGCTGCATGCAGGGAAAAACAATTTTTTAATTATATTTTCAAAGAAGAAAATATAAACAACATAGTTGTACAGTGCAAACTCTGCCTTCCACCTACGAAAACACTTTCATTATCAAAGGACTAAAAAATAATCTGTAATACCATACTGTAGCCACTAGATGTCTGTATAGCCCTTTACATATATAGGATATTCAGGGCTGTGTATTCCAAAGTTGTGGAAATGAGACATGATTGCTTAGTTTTAATAGGTTTTAAAAGTAACCAAAATGCTAAACATTAAAATTAAAGCAGAATAAACATAAACAGAAATGTCTGATCCGAACTTGTTCAGTTTGGTTATAATCTGATGTCACTTTTATATTTTTAAGCTATAAACAACAACAACAATAATAATACTGCAATAGATAATTTATCAGATTTAATATATATATATATATATATATATATATATATATATATAAGAAATAATTAAAATTAAATTTAAAAATGCAATTTATCTAGTTCTTTCTTTCTTTATATGTGACCTTGAAGTAATCCAAAAGTAATCAGATTACATTACTTTTATATTGTGGTACTTGGATTACATTCCTGAATACTTTTTTATGAAGTAATTTGTAACTGTAATGGAATACATTTTTAAAGTAACCCTCCCAAGCCATGTAAGCTTCTGAGAAACTGCTGGAAAATAACAGTTTTATGCTTTACAATTCTGTCATTTTTGTGCACTTCATCAATCTATACATTTACTAAACTATAATAAAAAACACAGTCAGTTTCACTGAATAGCTGAAGTGAGGAAATGCCTGCTAAAGAAATATATAGATATAGGCAGGGCTATACTGTTTTTTGATGCTCTAGGCAGGGGAATTCTGGTAAAGCGTTCTCACCAATGTGACCATGTTCTTATTTTTAAGGGGAGAAAAATATGGCCCTGTTTACAGGATGAACAGTTTTCATTATGTCGTCATCATGGTTCATTGTCCTGAGGCTACAAAGGTAAATATTTCATCTTTTATGTTTTTATGAAAAGAAAAAAAAAGTATTGGACACAAAATCTAATAAAAAAAATCTCTGCCCTTTTATTGTAGACAATCCTGATGTCACCTAAGTATCTCAAAGATCCTTTTGTCTACAAACGGCTCTTTAACTTGTTTGGAAAAAGGTATGTTTTTGTATTATTATTTATTGTTTATTGGAAGGTGAATGGGAATCAAAAGTACATCGCAATAATAATAATAATAATAATACAGGGTTACAGATTTCTACAGGCACAGCTGGAACATTAAAGAAAGTACAATACAAGACGTATCACTAAGTGTCGATCTATTCATTCTGAGTCGTTACTGTAATATATGTCCAGAACTCTTCCCAAGGAGACAACCCATCCTATTTGACACCATTTACTCTATTAAGAATAGATTCGTAAGAAGCAATTTCCATCATTGCACTGGCCCAATCTTTCAGTTCTGGGGCTTTCACTGTCTTCCAGTGTCTCAGCATAGTCCTGCTAGCCATTGCAATACATACCATCATAACAGAAAGTACACGCTTAGAAACATTTGGTAATTGAGACTTGTTACCTAATAAATACAGCTGAAGATCTATAACTTGTTTCCAGAATGGTTTAACTAAGCTACACTCCCAAATACAATGTAAAAAGGTACCAGTTTCTAACTGGCACTTGCAGCACAAATTGTCCTAAATCAATTTTATCCTGTAAAGTCTTCCTGGAGTGTAGTGGTATCTATGAAGAATCTTGTATTGAGTGTACTTCCCCCTTACTTCTTTTATATATTTACCACACCCCACCAAAATGCTGGACCATTTTTCTGAATCAATTTCTTCACAATTGTCTGGAAAAAGGTATGTTTAATTTGTTCTGGATATGGTGCAGTCTAGTCTCAGATACATACATTCGGCCCTACTCTGCTTCATACTACAGTAACATTAATAATCTCATCCATGAACACCGATTCTTTTCCACCGGCTGTAGACGTGAAGACAACTCATTCCATGATTCCATGAAATCAAGGCGCCTTTGTTTTGAATAAGTGACCTCTAGTGGCAAAAATTTACATATTTTGGCTTTAAGTGTCCCAAACTAAGCAAGCCAGAGGCAACAGCGGCAATGAACCCAAACTTCATCAGAGACAAAATGGAGATAAAAGGAGAAATCAGGATCAGTCAAGGGACCAGTTCTCCTGGTTAGATGAAGGAACATGGTGTGGTTTAATTCCAGGCTGCATTACAAGTCAGATTATGGATTTATATTATTCAATATATTTCATCCAGTTCCATACATTACACCAGCATTTGGTGTGAAGGGAGTTGAAGTTGGCTGTCTCATGGTCTTCGTTGATCTGTAGCGATGGCATCAAAGCCATTTGTTTTCAAATGAAAGATTGCTAGCACACCCAGGTTCCCAACTGACGATGTAGACTTGACAGAGCAGCCATCAAGTGTTAGAGAGTATTCTAGTTTATGTGTGGAGGTTTTTTTCAGAATTTAGTTGTAGGAAATTACTAGTCATCCAATTTATTTATATCAACTATGCATTCTGTTAATTTTGTGAATTTGTATGTTTTGTCTGGCCGTGAAGAAATATAGAGTATCGTCAGCATAACAGTGGAAACTAACGCCATGCTTCCTATTGATATCTCCCAAGGGTAGCATGTATAGGGAGAAAAGCAACAGTCCTAGTACTGAGCCTTGCGGTACTCCATACTGAACTTGTGATAATGTCAAATGCAGAGCTAAGTGCACTGTAGCAATACTGTAATAGACGGTTGCAATTTTCTCTTTTGATTGTATCAATCTTATAAGTAAAGAAATTCATAAAGTCATTACTGCTGTGATATAGGAACATTTGAAAGAAATCTCATCTAACCATTTCATGTGATAATTGTGATCAAAATAAATGTAAAAAAAAAAAGAAAAAAAGAAATTAATATAAAAGTAAAGTATTAAAAGAGTATTAAAAATTGTGAACATTTGTCTCAGAGTTTGATACATTTGAGGAAATACTGTAGTCACTTTTCACTCATTGGAAAGCTTTGCCTACGTTTAGTCTATTGATTACCCCATTACAAATGACTGAATGTTTAATTGTTTTTTAGACTAGTGTCTGCTTATTGTGAAGTGAAGCAAACAATGCCATTTTGCAATTGATGGGCTCCTGCACATTTACAAAAGCAATGTTAAAATTTTCAGGATGAAGTGTTTTTTTTCCCCTCCTGTTTGCAGCAATTAACTAGATACAGCTAGCAAATTTTTGTAGATTCAAAGTAGATTCAACAATTTCAGATTTGTTGCCTGTCCACAACAAACAAGACTCTATTTTTATACAAGTAATTACTTAATAACTTCTATTTATAAAAAAAAACTTCTTTTTGATTTGTAATCTTGACATACTACATTTGCCATGTTGTAATTGTCATGTGACCTACTCACATCAAATGCATCGCTTCACTGCCATTCACAAATCCTCTCCCGTGGCTCTATAAGACAGTAAAGTGTCCATCAAATGCACACAAAATCTTGCCAGACATAATAAATCATCTGGTTACTTTTCACTTACTGTTGTGAATTCAGACAAACTGCTCTTTTCACATACTGTTTTTCACCTACTAGTAATATGCATTTTTGGATGTAACTGTACTATTTATATAGTAGTGCTGTCAATCATTAAAAAAATCAAAATCATATTAATTACATAATATACTGATTAGTTCATCAAATTAAAATAAATTACAGCAATTAGGTTTGCAAACCCTTGTTATGGGCGTGATTAAAAGAACACTAAATTGACAGCTCTACACTTTTACACTACACTTCTCATTCCATTGACTTCCATTCATATGAATACAAATGCAGGAAAACCAGAGAAAGTTTAAAGGACTATAGACTGTAGACTATTTTTACACTATTTTTTTGTATTTATTACTATTTATTTTATGTTGAATTTATGTTTTAAAAACATGTGTTGAAGACTTTTTTCATGCTCAAAGTCTAATGTGACTGCAGCTTAATTCATATTTGAATTTGAATGTTTTATGGGATTTGCTTTGACAGTGGTGACTATATAGTTGAATAAGTCACATGACTCAATCTTCTCAGGTTCTTGGGAAATGGGCTAATTACGGCAGCGGACCATGACACTTGGTACAGGCAGCGTCGCATCATGGATCCTGCCTTTAGCAGCTCGTGAGTGAAAATCAAAAAATCTCTGATATACTGAAATGTGATACAGATGCACCTCAGCTGATGCTGTCTCATACAGATACTTACGAGGCTTGATGGACACATTTAATGAGATGTCGGAGCGCCTAATGGACAAGCTGGAGGAAATAGCAGTGAACAAAACACCTGCCGTCATGCACGACCTGGTCAACTGTGTCACACTCGACGTCATTTGCAAGGTTTCACTCTCCTTTCCGCTAATCCAATGAAAAGTCTAATAGAAGGGAAGTAAAATCAGCTGTTGATCAATACTTAGTAGTCATGTTTTCATCCACAGGTGGCTTTCGGTGTTGATTTGAATTTCTTGGCGCAAACTGACAGCCCCTTCCAGAATGCAGTAGAGCTGTGTTTAAAAGGCATGGTGTTGGATCTCAGAGACCCATTTTTTAGGGTAAGAATTTATCTAAAGATGCTTATGTCACCCTAAAGTAGTATAATGCTGTATAATGTTTTATATGGGGCACCACAGCTTTTTCCTGAGAATTGGAAGATTATACAGCAAGTTAAAGATGCAACTGAACTCCTGCGTAAAACGGGAGAAAAATGGATACAGAACAGGAAGAGAGCTGTGGAAAATGGAGAAGACGTCCCCAAAGACATTCTCACACAAATCCTCAGAACAGCAGGTATGTGGGTCTCCAGTGGCTGTGATATTAAATAGTTAAGTGTATTTTCATTCTTCCATTTGTTATACAGGTAACTGGGCTGCAAATTAAAAAAAAAATGTAATTAATAATTTTTAAAAATTATTTAAAAATTAACCATTAAATCATACTCTATACCACATTTAAACCTAACAAGTGCAAAAATTTGATAAGTAATTTACCATTAGAGCAATAAAAAAGTTCAAATACAAGTTGCCCAGAGCACAACCCAGAGGAACAGATTACAGAAGTCAGACACATTTTAAAAAGTTAAACTGTGTTTGTTACTTTTAAACCTAATGACTGTGGAAAAATTGGTAAATAACTTACCATTGGAGCAGTTCAAGTTCAAATACAAGTTGTCCAAAGACAGATTACAGGAATCAGACACATTTGAAAAAGTTACACTTTATGTAACTTGACATTGTCTTAAAAACGTAGCTCTCATGGTGCAAGATGCAACTTGACAACTAAAGACATCCATGTCCATCTAACATGTTAACATAGATCATCAGCAATTATAAAAAAGCACTAACATGTTTCTGTTCTGACTAACGTTATACTGTTAGCAAACATCCTGATCCGCCCACACTGCTGAGAGTGACATTTAAATGAATATGTAAATATGTGCTGCACACTTTCCATTCAGTAACAAAATAAACACAACAAAAATGACAGTGGTGAGAAAACATCTTTTAAGAAAAGCTTATTTTTCTAAATGACGTCACACCAGTTCTTTGATTTTGCTTGAAGTATATCAGGGCCTTAAAGTGGTTAATCAGCATATTATGTAATTAATTGGATTCAAAATTTTAATCAGTTAATAGCCCCAATAATAACATTCAAAACTAGGTAGAGTTACATAACTATTTAACACTTTAACCATTTTTAAATATTTAACACTTTAACCATTTTTGCTGCAGAGGATGAAAAAGTTAATAATGCAAAAGATGATGAGCTGATGTTGGACAATTTCGTGACTTTCTTCATTGCTGGTGAGTTACGGCTTTGTTTGATTTCTGCTCATAAACTCCTGCCATTATAAACAGCGCTTGATTCTTTTGCAGGGCAAGAGACAACAGCCAATCAGCTCTCATTTGCAATCATGGAATTAGGGAGATATCCTGAGATATATAAACGGTAAAAAATGTCTTGGAAATGTGTACCTATTTCACATTGTATTGTATTACAATGCTCTAGTTTGAATTTATTTTCATTCCCAGGGCTAAAGCAGAAGTGGATGAAGTTCTTGGTACAAAGAGAGACATTTCATATGAAGACCTTGGAAAATTCACTTACTTGTCTCAGGTTGGTTTACAGCAGGGGTGCCCAATGCTGTTCCTGGAGATCTACCTTCCAGCAAAGTTCAGCTCCAGCCCTGATCAAACGCAATTGAACCAGCTATTTAAGATCTTCAAGAGCACTTGATAATTACAGAGAGGTGTTCTGGATCAGGGTTGTATATGAAATCTACTTTGTAGGTAGATCTCCAGGAGAAGGATTTGGCCCCCCTGGTCTACAGAGATGTTGTTTTACATGCTACAAACACAAATTGTTCTGTATCCATTTCTTTGAATGGTGTATTATTGACTCAATGCATTAGGTATTGAAGGAAACACTGCGTCTGTACCCCACTGCTCCAGGAACCAATCGCTGGTTGCATGAGGACATGGTTATAAATGGGGTGAAAGTCCCAGGGCACTGTTCTATTGCTGTGAGTATTGCCAAATTCCCAGTAATGCTTGTGGCCATCATAGTACCTGCCTGGGGCAGCTATTTCTTGTCACACAAATACAGCTCCTGTCTACTTAATTGGAAAAAGAAAGAAACCTTCAACATTGTTCGGATATATTATATTTTAGTTAAAGGGTTAGTTCACCAACATTTACTCACCCTGGTGTTGTTCTAATGCCATATGACCTTCTTTCTTTTTCAGACCACAAAAGGAGATTTTTTTTTTTTAAATGTCCAGCTCACGCTTGTCCATATAATGGAAGTGGATAAACACCAGCAAGTTTATGAAAAAAGGGATCACAGAATGATCCCTTGCAGCACGTGTCATAAATTATGGGTGTTCTAGGCATATATGATAGAGTTTCGTAAAAAACAAACCAAAATTTTATGTATCATTCAACGAAAATCCTGACCTTGGCCATTGGTATTCTGTGCACAGCAGTCCTGAGATGTTCAACTCAGTGAAGAAAATACAAAGATACTTTTTTGGGGGGATTTCTAGGCGTTGCATTTAATGATGCATTTTTATTAATCTTGATTTCTCATAAATGCGGGTGCTTTTTCTGGGTGAGTCGGAATGAACTGCGGCGTTAATAGAGTCTGTGCAGTTGTGCACAGAGGTCAGGATTTTCATTAAACAATACATTAAATTTCAGTTAGATTTTTAACAAACCTATCATAAACCCCCAGAACACATAGGATATACGACACGTTACATGGGACCTTTCAGTGTTACTTTTGCTTTAAAAAAAAAAAAATTGCTATTCACTGCAATTATATGGATGATGCAGAGCGAACATTTTTGTAAATTTCTCCTTTTTTTTGTCTGAAAAAGAAAGAGTGGCAGACTGTATTAGAACAACAACTGGGTGAGTAAATTATGACTTCATTTCATTTTAGAGTGAACTATCCCTTTAACTATCGAATGAAATTTCAAATTGGCAATAAATTCAGACAACAATGGCGTCATCAATTTTACTTATTTAATTGTATTTGAATACATAAATATTTTGAACCATTTTTTTTCACCTTTTTCCATACAGTTCAGTTCTTATGTCTCTCAAAGACTGGAAATTTTTTTTGAAGATCCGTTGAGGTTTGATCCTGAGAGATTTGATGTGAATGCCCCAAAGTAAGTCATTATCACCTATTCACAGTCTCATTTTAGTTTTAGTAGTTATTCTGCATTCACGCCATGTCATAATTAACAACCTGTAGTGTTCTACTTGGAGTTTCAGGATTATTAAACAGCACCATTAATGCAGTGAATCATTAGGCAAAACCACAATACAACAAATAAGTCATTACATTTATTTAGCAGGATTTTTTTTACTCTGTCCTAGCTACATTCAATTGTATTGTATGTCTTTCATTTATTTATAGATTATTCATGCATTAAGATATTAAAAATAGTCAATTCATTTTAGGAATTATTAAAAAAAAAACTACCTTTTACTGCTGAAGACACTAGCATTTTTACCATTTGTTTCCGCATGGCATTACAGCAGCCAGGTGGTACAAGTCTGACTTACCAAAAAATACAGATTTTACAAGCTGCAATTATGAGTTCAATGTGGATGTTAACTCTATTTACAAGTCATTATTTTGTAGTTACAGTATTTATGACATGATCGCACCTTAATATTGTGAAATTACAGCAGGAAATCTGCTGATTCAAATTATGTTCTTATCTGAAAGGCCTTATTACTGCTATTACCCATTTGCACTTGGCCCACGAACCTGTCTAGGGCAGGTCTTCTCACAGGTGATGAAGCACACACACAAACACACGTTTGCACCTCCTTTTCTCCTTCAGAATTTGTAGACTTTCCAAGTGGCACATTTGCTGTGATCATGACAACTCTGTTGTGTTTCAACATTCAGATGGAGGCAAAAGTTGTGCTTGCCAAACTGCTTCAGAGATTTGAGTTCAGTCTGGTTCCTGGACAGTCTTTCGACATTAAAGACACTGGAACTCTACGGCCCAAGAGTGGAGTGATCTGCAACATTAAACCATGCTCATAGGACATGTTTAAGCCACTTGTTTTGTGACAGCTCTTGTGTACTTGTGTCTTTATACATGATCTTGTATTATTCAATCACTAACCTGAGCACAAAAGTTGTAACAGGCTATGATACACTGTAAAAAAAATCCCGTTGTTTCTACGGAAAAATACCGGCAGCTGTGGTTACCAGAAAAATACTGTAAAAATGACATCAAACCATAAACATACTTACGGAGTTACATGTGAATTTTACATTTTAAATATGTAAAAAAAAAAAAATCCCAGTAAAATTTACGGTAAAATAACATATTTCATTAACTGATATAATGTTAATTTACCAACCTAATGAAGTACTAATATCTGTTTTGTATCTTTATAATACACTGACAGTCACCAAACACAGTGCTGATAAGAGTCACATGATGAATCAAAGTTCATCACAAGCAGCTTTTCCACAAGCTGAGGAGGACAACACTAACATATAGAAGGTGCACACAGTCATTCACACACACACTAAACACCATCATGGTAACATGCATGAAATTTTAAAAATGCAATAAACATTAATTTAACAACATTAGATGTAAGATAAAACCCTAATGTACATAACTTATTAGAAAAAATGAGAAAAACTAATAAGAAACAGAGTTATTTCAACAAAAATATATCAAATGTGAAGTGTCACACAGGGAATTGTGGGAATGTCAATTTACGTTTTTTCACTAAATTTTACAATGAATTGTTATTTTTCACTTTCAAAAACTGAATTTAACGGTATTTTACCGTAAAATTACATTAAATGTACCGTTAGATCTATTACAGTTATTCACCGTATATAGTACGGAAACTTTCTGAAAACAATTAACAGTTTTTCACCGCAGCATTTTTACAGTCTTTTACTGTTAAAATCACGGTAATTTTTTACAGTGTACTCCATCTGCACTTTTAATTAATTCAGTTTTATATTACTTCATAATCCTTCATTATGGTCATGTTAAATCTTTGGTTTAATACATTATGTAGAATATATACGGTGCTGGGTAGTAAGTGATTATATTTAATCTGGATTACATAAACAGATTCCAAAATTAAGTTCTTGTGTTTCGATTAAAAATACTCATAAACAGTACAGTTTCATTACATGATTACATATTATTCACACAAAGTATATATATGTTTGGAAAGTCTTCTAGATCTAGATTAACCACACATTTGTATGTTCACGGTTCTATGTTAATGGTCATGTGACTTGAAGGTAAATAAAGTAATACATGCTTTTTAGTAAGTGTTTTGTTTTTAATGTTTTTATTTTTAAATTATTCATTTGTTTTAATTTTACATTTTTATGATTGAAATATTACTATTATTAGCTTTTGATCACCTCACAACCCCCCTTGAAATTCTTTCACAAACCCCAGTTTGAGAAAACCTGACATAATATGTTTTGATGGTTAACAGAGAATTGAATATACTTTCTTTCCCTTTGTATTTTTATATCAATGTGGTATACCGTACATGATTTCTAATCAGTAACAGACTAGCCTACAATTTGTAATCTACCCAGCACTTATTATATAAATACAGTATGAACATTTTAGAAACACAACAGGCTTGACAACAATGAAAACCAGTGAAACTGATGAACTGAATATGTTTCTATGCTGCTAGTTTAATTCTCTTTTTCTTTATAGGTTATATTATCAGCCAAATCCTAAAACATTTTGTTTATTAGCTTTTAAATTGGTCTCATATTACAAATTATATACCACTTAACCAAACAGATTAAACAGAGTAAATTAAAATCATAAAAACTGTTTTACGTGGTGTTCTTTTTCTTTTTTTGTTATATGTGAAACTGTATCATTTGTTCTTGTAGTACAACGATTAGCTAATATGAAAATATCCAAAGAAAAAACCTTTGCCTCACAGGCCCCAGCGAGGATCGAACTCGCGACCCCTGGTTTACAAGACCAGTGCTCTAACCACTGAGCTATGGAGCCAGCTGTGGCAGACGTCCCGAAAAGTATTGTATTTAATCATAACGTGATATGTTTTATTTGGTAGCGTAAGTGAAACTGTCAAGCACTTTCTTTTTTAATCTGAATGACGTGCCAAAAATATAACTTTACCACATTCGGTGATTTACCACATTTTTATAGAAAATATACGAATTAATTGAGATTAATTATCAAGGTATTCAAGTTTAATAAAAAAAAATAAAAAAAGACGAAGGATAAAGAAGATTTTATGTAGGCCTATCAAACCAACCAAAAATATTTTTACGGATTGTTCGTCGTTGTTTTCTTTACCTCCAATAGCCTGTAAGTAGTACCCGGATGGAAATATAATTTTTGGCCACTGGAGGGCAATGTTCACTAACAAAACTCAAAATAGTTTTTGTTGTCTAAACTGTTAAAGGGATAGTTCACTCAAAAATGAAAATTTCCGCAATCATTTACTCAACCTTAGGGTGTTCCAAACCTGTATGAATTACTTTTATTTTAAGAATGTCAGTAACCAAACAGATGATGGGGCCCGATTGACTTCCATATTATGGAGAAAATACAATGGAAGTCAATGGGGCCCTGTTTGATGGGCCCCAGGTTTGGAACAACTTGAGGTGAGTAAATGATAACAGCATTTGCATTTTTGGGTGAACTATCCCTTTAAGGTTGAACCAAAGAGCGGTTCTTTATGGTTTTCAGCACATTTGAACATTTAGCTACTTTAAACAAACAAAATGCCATGCTGAGGTCTCACTGAATCTAAGACATATGGAACTATCAATGTGAAACCATATTCTCAAATTAGTCGTTTATCGAAGTGAATGCTAGATTTGCAGACACTATTTTGTGAGAAAATGAAAGCTTGAGACTGGACCCAAACAAAGGTGAATAATACCTCTGAACAAATTCAAAATATATCCTTGATACAGATTTTTCATTCATTTGATTCTGCAGTTAATATTCATTTTTAGGTTTTAAAAAGTTAGGTATATTTGACTTTCCTCGAATGCACAATATCTCTGTCAGGCATCTGCTCCTTTACATGAGGACAAATGGGTCTTTAAAAATTGATAATAATGGCACAGTAGACGTTCCATGATTTACTTGTTTCCTTCACTTATAAACAAACATTCAAACAAACAAACAAATAACAGTGGGTGGTTTGGGTGGAAAAGAATTTACAAATTCTAACAAACAACCTAAAAAACTTGTGAAAAGTAATATAATTTAAATAATGATATGGTTAAAAGTTAAATTATAATTGAAAATCGAATAAAAACCAGCCTGTTTGTGTATCTTGGGAATGTGGGCTCTGTCTCTTTAAGAGGGCAGATCCTGCTTTTTGCCTCTCATCTCTGAACCTGCTCAGATCCGCTCGGAGCATTTCACACCAGTCCAGGGGAAGAACTGAACCCGAGACCCTGAACATTGACACACGTGAGGAGTTAAACTGCAAACCCCTTCTGATCTGATCTTTGAAGCTTCCGATGAATTTTAATGTAAATCCAGACATGTTTTTTTAAGAAGGCGGTGTTTATGTTTATTATTTTTTTAATATTGCGCTTGAAACCTCTCAGCTCATTCGTGTCTAAAGGAATTTTTTCATGAGAAAAACCGCGTTTCATTTACAACGATGCTCGTGGATTTATATATCGCGCACATTTTAGGATATTTAAAAACATGTACGATTGCAAAGTTAGTGGTAAGTGAGGCGTTAATAAAGGTGATAGTTTGAAAATAAATTTTCCGGAATACAAATCAGTTTATGTACAGTCCTGTCAATATTTAAATCATTTACTACATGATTCCTTTAGTTTTTAATGCGTTTTTATATTGGGCTTTTTTGGAGGGATTATGTTAGATCTCTGTTGAATATTTCACCCTGAGACTGTTCCTCTTTAAGAGTCATGATGGCAAAACATTGTCCTAATGATGACCTGAGTAAGATCTCTGATGATGAACTGATCAGATGGAGCAAAGAGGACTTGATCAAGATACTGAGAAAGGTTGACAGTGAGAAGATGAACCTGATGCTGGAGCATGGGAACATGATGAAGGACATCAACCGCAGACTGCAGGTGCACCTCCATGAGATCCGTAATCTAAAGGATATCAATCAGAAACTGCAAGACGATAACCAGGAGCTCAGGGAACTCTGCTGCTTTCTCGATGATGATCGGCAGAAAGGTAAGAAGCTGTCTCGGGAATGGCAGAGGTTTGGGAGGTATACGGCAAGCACCGTGTGGAAAGAGGTGAGCACGTATCAGCAGAAACTCAAGGACCTAGAGGTTAACCAGGAAAACATTCTTCGGGAGAACGCAGAACTAAAGGAAATCATTCTCATGTTGGATGAAGATAGGAATGGAGCTGGATCTAGGAGTTCTATTGACAGCCAGTCCAGTCTGAGCAACCTAAATGGAGGTTCGGGCACTGTCAGAGATGTAGGTGATGGGAGCAGTACCTCCAGTGCTGGAAGTGCTGGCAGCCCAGACCATCATCATAATCATATGCACAAGACCGTAGAACCCAAGATTGGCACCATCAGACGATCGATGGATGATCTCTCCGCCCCACATCATCACAGGAGCATCCCCAATGGACTCAATGGTGAGTACAGATGACCGTTTTTGCATCATTGTTTAAAAATCAAAATTGGAGTTTTGTGGCTTTTAGTACGTCTTTTAGTTTTAATGCCATTCATATATTAGTACTCTCTTAAAAAGTACACATTAAGTCCTTGAATTCCAGAAAAACAAATCAAAATACTGATGATTCATCTTGCACTAGTGGGTGTGTCCAGTTTTTTTCTCCAATAAAATTCTGTCTAGAATGAGAATGTTCCATTTACTTACTAAAGAGCTGGAGTGCTCATGACGTCACTGCGCCACTGAATTGGGATTTCCACACATGCCACACATTTCCACACATCTTAATTAGAGGTCATCTGATTTAAATGTGTGAACATTACCCAACCAGTCAGTGTTTTATATATGAAATTTCAGTGGAGTGCCCCTCCCCCTAAATTATAAACGCCACATGCCTCTGATTATCAATCGCAAGCAATAAATCATGGTTCATGACTGCGGCATAAAATAAAGTGTATTAGCTATTAAAAAAATATTTCATGTCAATTGAAAATATGTAAACGCAGGAGAGAAAACTGCACTTGTCAAGCCATTTCATCGGGATTTTAACAGTATTGCTCACAAATCTGAGGTTGGAGGTTTATGAAGTTTTAAAGGGTTAGTTCAGCCAAAAATTCTGTCATTAATTACTCACCCTTATGTCGTTCCAAACCCGCAAGACTTCTTTTCATCCTTGGGACACAAATGAAGATATTTCATATATTGAAATCTGAGAGCTTTCTGTCCCTCTATTGACAGTCTACACAATTACCACTTTCAAGCCCCATAAAGGTAGTAAAGGCATCATAAAAGTAATCCATGTGATTCCAGTGGTTTAACCTCAAACCTTTGTTTGCTCAAAAAAACATAATTTACCATTTTATTTACAAAATATTGATCTTCAATGTTCACAAGAGCATCACAACACGTGTGTTGTTTACTCGAGAGCAGATGTTGTTGCTTGAATATGCGTTAGAGATTAATGTTTTGTAAATAAAGTGGTAAATTATGTTTTTTTTGTGCAAACAAAGCACTCACGTCACTTCATAAAATTGAGGTTAAACCACTGGAGTCACATACATTACATTTATGATGTCTTTACTATCTTTCTGGGGCTTGAAATTGGTAGTTGCTTAGGCTGTCAATGGATGGACAGAAAGCTTTCAGATTTCATTAAAAAGGTCTTAATTTGTGTTCTGATGAACAAATGTTTTACGGTTTTGGAAAGACATGAGGGTGAGTAATTAATGACAGAATTTTCATTTTTGGGTGAGCTAAACCTTTAAAGGGATACTCCACCGTTTTTTCATATTAAACTATGTTATTCCCTTAACTAAGACGAGTTGATACATACCTCTCTCGTCTCAGTGCGTGCACTAAATCGCTTTGTCTTGCGGCGAAACTTTGTTAGCACTTAGCTTAGCCCAGTTCATTCAATAGGGGCCAAGCAGAGAAGCTACCAAACACCTCCACGTTTTCCCTTTTTAAATACAGTTACCCGAGTAGTGTATCTCGACCTAGGACGGTGACACAAAACAAAGCGTTGTGCTTTTCTAAGCGTGTAAAATGGATAACTATATTGTATGGCGGAATACCATAGCAAGTGCTCGGGAGCACTTTGACTTGGCGCAGTAATATCTTCACTCGTGAAAAGTCCTCTCACCGGCCCCCGCTCCCTCTCCTGTAAAAGTCACGTTGGAAATGAGAGGGAGCGGGGGCCAGTGAGAGGACTTTTCACGAGTGAAGATATTACTGCGCCAAGTCAAAGTGCTCCCGAGCACTTGCTATGCTATTCCGCCATACAATATAGTTATCCATTTTACACGCTTAGAAAAGTGCAACATTTTGTTTTGTGTCACCGTCCTAGGTCGAGTTACACTACGCACTGAGACGAGAGAGGTATGTATCAACTCGTCTTAGTTAAGGGAATAACATAGTTTAATATGAAAAAACGGTGGAGTATCCTTTTAAGATGCTCATTTAAAACCGAAGTTAACAGTGGAACAGTGGAATGGAAGGCTTGATTTCAAAGTGCTATATAACTAATGATAACTCCGGATGCTTTAGTTTTAAGTTCTTTAAGTAATATGAAACTAGAGGAGCAAAATTGCAAAATAGCTCAGGTGAACTAATGTAAATGTTTCTATTAATAGTATGTACTTAACCGTAAATGTAAGTGTTTAGATCTTACAATACTGAAGATGTATCTAATTACACCTGTGGTAATTACTTAAATCACCTCAGATCAATAAAACAACCGTATCGCATGTGAGTGTGGCCTTGAGTGAAGGTTTAGTGTTAATTGTTTTTACAGTAGATTGGGTGTATGGATTTTGGATTTGCTGATGGTCTTTGTTTTCTCATAGTGTGGAAGGGCTTACAAAAAGAAATCAATGTGATCACCCTATTCAACCCCTAAACTCCCACACGAGCTGACTGTTTGATAGCTCTAATGAAATGGTGTGTTAAGCCTGGCTTTAGCTGCACTCCAACAATGCCATGATTTCAGAGGAAAAGGCAGTATTGTGCTTGAAGTGACATCTGAAAATGCTTCCTGTTGTGTTGGCTAGCTTTTGACTTTGAGTCTGCTTTGAACATAAATGCCAATTGTTTAGAAACTTACATGTAAGCATAGAATGACCTACTGTCAAATATGATGTTGGCCTCTGATACATTTAAAAGATCAATGTTGGACAATGTATCATTTTTAGGTCTTGCTTCTGCTGTCTTATGCTTACTAAGCCTCTCAATTCATATTTCATCCCAAAATCAAAATTAATAAATTATAGTTTGCTTAAAGGAAGGGTAGGCAATTTCAGAAAGGCTATCAATAGCAAGCTAGTTTTGAATCCCACTTTCCCTTCAGAGCGCTCTCCAAAGCCACGCCTCCTCCAAAAGACATGAACATGCACAGCAGAGTCTGCAAAGCATGCGATAAGAGAGACAGCGTTAAATTACCTCATGTCTCAAAGCACAACATTACAATAATATTGAACGTAAACTACAGAGCTCTTACTTGTACCACCTGACTGCTGCAGATTCATTTTGGCATTCATAGTGTTGATATAGAAATATAAATCCAAGTCTGAGAAAGTGAGCAGCTCCAGGCAGAATGGGTTGCCATCTCATAGTAACGGTTATGACATGGCGTAACGTGCCGTGAACACACAGCATAAGCTGGTTGTTTTGGTTCAGGAGGAACCGTAAAAGGTGGCTGCTGTTTGTTTGTGGCACTCAGTGACTGTGTCTACAACTCTACATAGCCTCATGGAACACGCTGATGATGCAGTGTATGGAGGAGGTATGGAAATACATATGTTGGCAGTCCTGAGACTTCTATTATTGATTGCTATCAGGATGTTACCAGTATGACAAAAAGTGTTTATAAAAAAAATGGCCTACCCTACAAAATAAACAAAATTAAGCCTATTTTTAGGACCATTGAGATTTTTTTACTGTGACAGTTAAGTGCATTTCACCCAATTTTCATAACCATAATAAAAAAATCGTATTCTCATTACTGAAATGCTACAGGTAGAATTCAGAA
Organism: Chanodichthys erythropterus; assembly: GCF_024489055.1. Classification (NCBI taxonomy): domain Eukaryota; kingdom Metazoa; phylum Chordata; class Actinopteri; order Cypriniformes; family Xenocyprididae; genus Chanodichthys; species Chanodichthys erythropterus. Next base: position 25,469,952 of record NC_090224.1, on the reverse strand, counting down.
ACCCTTGTTATTAGCGACATCGGTGGCCATTAAGTGAACTGCAACCAGCAACTTATTGTTCGTTCTCGCACTCGTGCACACGTAATGTACAGGTGACTGAACATGATTCAAGTCCCTGATATATTTAAGGCAAATGTAGTTTTTTGTTCTTCGTTTAGAAGTAAAAAGAAGTTGCAAATACCTTTGCAGCGATATACTGTTAACGAACGTCCCGACGCCATCCACACTGCTGAGAGCGACAGTAAATATGTGCTGTGTGCTTTCCTCTCAATATCAAAATAAACGCACAACAAAAATGATAGCAATGAGAAAACAGCAGTTAAAGCATCTGATCATAGCGATGTGGATATGTTTGCACCACCTCTGCAATTCACTGGCATCATAGCTAACTGAACGGAAGAAAGGCTCTCAGGAGCACGTGTAAACATCACATCCTTTTGATTTTCCCAGCAAAAACGGGTCCTTCACATAAAAATCAGTCCACAGGCTTTCTTAGGGTGCATCTCAATGAACTCTCTAGCTCCCAAGCTCATGAATCAGTATATTGTGTACACGAATTTGGGCACTGGTAAAGACCCTGGCTCACACATTGGGCCAGGGTCATTAAAGGTGGACCCAGTAGAATTTCAAAAGCACTGTTTGGAAGTTAGTCGGGCCGACACCAACAACAACGGTTAACCATTCAGCATTAGGGGGCGTATGATGGTCGAGGAGAGAGAATGAGCAAGAGGGAGATTTGAAAATAATAAGAAAAAAACCTGTAGAACGAGAGATGGGTCACAAAAGCTCAAAAGAATATCACTGGAATGAAGGTTTATGACTGGGCAAGCTCTTTAGGACCGCGTTTATATTAGAAAAGCTTTCCAGTGCTGGAGAGAGCTTAGTGGGAAGGCCTGAAAACAGATGTGGAGGCTGCTTTAAAACCGCTTCAAATGTGAGTAACACTGGGTTTGTGTGTCATGAGCTGCTGTGCAGTTGGCAATGGACACTCTGTACTCTTGTGTACTGTATGTTCATTTTTGTGCTTCCTTGTCGTTCATTCATCAACTGCACTTAATTTTTAGTGAAGCATTTTGTTGCACGTCAGCTGTGATAAACAGACATCCACTCGCATTGCGTGTGTAACAGTGGCCAGGTAGTGAGAGTTTTGCAGTTAAACTACTGCACACTGACGACTGCTAGAGAATGCAGTGTTTAGCGTCATTATTGGTGCACTTGCCTCGCCTACCTGCAGGGGACGGGCTGGGGTTCGAGACCGACTCGGAGCAGGGTGGATAGGATTGGAGTGTGAGTTTTGGATTCGGAGCAATGAAGAGAGGGGTAGGGTTGTTTGGGTTGATTTCAAATATCAACAAAGTCCAACAGCTTTTTTCAACCTTTAACAATTAACAATTATAAATGTTAACTATCTGTTCAATACCTGTCTGGCGATGTGTGTTTATGCTGACAGATAATACAAAAAATCTTTTTAAATCTTTTATCATGTGTCATTATATTTATTCAGAAATGTGACTTAATTCCCAATTAGCATCGAGTGAGCATCGATGCTCCCTGTTTTTTTCCTGCAGGAAGGATTTTGTGATTGAGACAACCCTTAAAATGGCTGACTCCATGATCAGTGCCCTGACTACTGTACTATAGAGAATAATATGACATTTACTTTCAACACTCCAGCAAGTCTTGAGCAGAAATTGTTGAATTGCTGTGAATTTGTTTATTTGTTAAGGTTGATTCTAAGGTTTTGCCTCATGTAAGTGAAGGTAAAAATAAGTTTCCATTGAAATACAATATTAATCATTAAATTAGCCCTTAATTGATTAACAATTTTTTATATGTAAATAACATTAGGAAACTACACAATGTTCACAATGTTTTCTCTTTTAAATTATAAGTGTAAATGTCAGCATCATCATATGGTCTTAAAGGATTGAAATTTGTAAAACATGAGCTTTTTAATGCAATTCAGTTAAGTATCTGTTTTATTCCAACCATTACTGTTGGTCGGAGGCTTCTGTAAATATTTAGTTTATATGCAGTTACATTTTAACTACATTTAATGGTGCAAGGCAAACATATTTAGTTTGTAAGTTGTAACTTTTCTCATTTATGTCGTAACTAGGTTGTTGTAACTTACGTACAGCTGTCGCAACCGGTGACCCCATATGCTTTCAAATAAGTTAGAGATGAAAAATGGCTTTTTTGTCATTAAAATGTCACAGTGCAAAGACATTCATGACATGTTTCATCATATTCACTAATTTCCACCCTGATAAACTCTCCATGGCTTGTGCACAACATGGTGGTCTACTTTGATCTTAAAGAGGCCTGTCACTATCCCATTTGTCCGATCAATGAAATAAATTTGATCATGGTTAATCCCCTGGGGTCAGTGTGTGTGGCCTGGATTCAGTGTGTGGTGCAGTGTCATTTAATATGATGGTCAGGTTGAGTGCATATATGTTTGGAGTGTGAATCTTGATTCCACAGAGATTAGTCAGACACGCTAACAGCCGTAGGAAGGTGATACATGAGCGAAGTGGGACCTGCTTAGGTATTTGCAGGAGATATTGGCTGGAATATGGCAAATAGAGAGTGGATGGTTTGGAGAGTGTGTGTATATGAGGTCCCCTGCTCTCTTTCCACCTTAAGGGGTGTCATCAATCAGTTGAGCCGTTGGCCGTCCCAATGCACAGATGGTGCTGCGGTAATCTTCAGAGACAGGTTCATATTTCATCTCAATGTTCGATCCCAAGCTGTGTTGCACAACTGCTCACAACTCTATGGTTTCAAGAGTTGAAGCCTTCACACACATAATAAGTAGTGCTACATTGCTAGCATATTCTAACACTGGATTCTTTGGGCAGCATTTTTGAAATGATCTACATTTTGATTGCAATTCAGATTTCGAAAGTTAATCAAGATCCTGTGAATCATTGTCCAACAAGTGCCTTCATGATTTTAATGCATGTAAAGGGATTTGATCATCATCAAGTTTGCATTCAGATCACCTACAGAAAACTGACTTTTGTCAGTTGAGATATTTCATTTTATTTTATTATTTTTTTTATTATTATTAATAGAGTGCTCAGGTTTTAATTCTAAAATCATGAGATTTTAAGTCATGGAAATTCAAAACTTTTTTTTTTTTAATGGCAGTTTTCAAATTCAAATTAAAATAAGCCTATGGTTAACTTTTTGTTTTGCCAGATAAATTACAAACAGTCATACTTCAAAATTATATATACCCAACCCATGGTAAAGACCCAATCTCATGGTAAAACATAACTACTTTGCGAGGTGGCGATTTCATCACATTCGTATGAAAATTTACACATGAGATTTGGATGATTTTGGCCACCAGTTGGCCAACATGTAAAATGGTTAAGAATTACCATGAACCGTGTTGAAATACCAAAAGAAGTTTATGTACTTGACAAATCAGACAGATCAAAGTTCATTTCAGGTACCAAACAATCAGACATACAAAAACAAAATGTCAAAGCAAAACAGGAAAATCACTTAAAGTAATATTAACCAGACCTTATTTTACTGCATGTATCTGTATTTTATAAATTGAACAATGCTATTAAAAAGCCCCACTGGAACTCATGATAAATTAGCCTTCAGGGTTGATCTGAAATTTGACGTCATGTCTGACGAGCTCTGTTAAAAAAAAATTATAGTGACATGACATAAAGGACAATTATGGTAACCCATACTTGGAATTTGTCCTCTGCATTTAACCCATCCAAATTAGTGCACACACATTAAGAGCAGTGAGTCATGAATACACACACACTGCAAACCGTGCACACACACACCCAGAGCAGTGGGCAGCCATTCACTGTGGCGTCCGGGGAGCGATTGGGGGTTAGGTGCCTTGAGGGTGGAAGAAAGCACACAGACAGCAGTGAGTATTGAACACACACACACCATGAACACACACCCAGATAAAAGGTTATCAGACCAGTGAGGGTCCATCTGTTGTGATCTATCCAGGGAAGTAAATGTTATGAGTTACTGAGTAACTTCTGAATGGATGTGAGAATCTGGATATCATTGGCCTCATGGAGAGGTTGTGCTACATGAAATGTGAAATGACCTTGCTGCAGAAACTTAACTTGTCACAAAAGTGTCACCAAGTATCTTGCTCAGAATCCCCAAACTAACATGTAGTAATTTTGGTCTCAAATTCCAGAAAAAAATTCAGCAAAACTGAACTTGCAACAAATAATTACCACAGTCAATGTCTGCATCTCTTAAACACCTAATGCAATCCTCAAGCTTTAGAAACACAATTAGGGCTGTACAAATAAGCAAAATATATGCTGTTGCAGTTAGTAAACCACAAAATCATATCTAAGCAGCAACATGATTATTTATCCAAATGTTTATCATATTGCCACATTTTTAATGCAGCCCTAGCAGCAGTATGACAATTATCTGAGTGTTGTGACTGATACTTGGGTTTTGGTTTATCGTGATAGATTAGATTTAATCCTAACAGGTTAAGTTTGCCAGTTTTTAACATGTTTGATGTGGCATATGATATTAATGGCTGAGCTTGTTAAGGATGTAGATTATATGGTTTATTAGAGAAAAAAAGAATCTCTTGGCAGCTCGTACAATTTTTTTCACTTATGTTGCTGTTGCCTTGAGATAGCTCATGAGGGATGTTTCGCCTTGTGTAACGGGCACTAAAATCACTGAACCCAGTTTAAGAATGAGGGCAGTGACCCAATAAGGGTTAAAGTTAACCTGTGAAACGAGCTCAGCCAGTTCTTTGCAACTCACTCATTTGCCAAGCCCACAGATTGCATCTTAGTGTGGTGATGACATTTATGGAATTTCAGTCTTTAAACTTCAATCAAATGGTAAACAGGTATTTTTTTCTATTATTTAAAGGTGATATTTTTATTATTTTAAAGCAGAGGTATCCAATGTCCTGTTTCTGGAGGGCCACATTCCTACAGAATTTAGCTTTAACCCTAATTAAACACACTTGAACCAGCTAATCAGAGTCTTCGATTACTAGAAACTTTCATCCATCTTCCTTCCATCTTTGAGCTAAGCTCTGCAGGAAGGTGGACCTCCAGTGGCCTGTTGCACAAAGCCGGTTTCAGTTTCTACCCAGGTAAGTTCAAGATTAGTTTGAGCAAACTCTGGTTTTTCGGGCTAATGAAGGTGGATTGGTTTTCATCAGGTTTTATTGCTATGGTAATTTACGCTACACGGCTAACCTGCTCCGGAGCAGGTTTTATTCTGAGTTAGAAATCGCAAACCGAAACTGGACCAATCAGCTGTGAGTAAAGTGACATGTATCTGATGCAATAAAGCCACTCCCCCTGTGTCTCTCGCTTCAAATTAAATCAGTTTATAGTGAAAACATTTTAGAGACAAAATTGCTTATCTTTTGCTGCTAATTATTCATTATATTTATATTAAATAAATTAAATTACTATGAATAATTCATATGACATATTCATATAATTAGGCCTATTATATTAATTGACAATATTAAACTTTACTTTTAAATTAAAATAAGTATAATACATGCATAATATATAAAGCTCTTAAACAGGTTAAGCTTACATGTATTCTTTTGAGCTCTTTGTGAAACTATATTAATTATTTGGCCTATTTGTTTGATTCACATGCATTGATAAAGTCAGATATTTTCTTTCAGCTGCCTATTCAAACTTTCACTGCATCAGTGTTTATTTCTGCTTTGTAAATGTGTTTAATCTTCGGAAGGGACGTGAATTGCACGGCTCTTTCGCGAGAAGTTAATCAAACTGATGTTGTCCTTGTTCCGTGTGATTGGCTGTTTGCCGCACGTGTCATACTTTCAGGTGCATGTGATTTGCAAACTCTGGATTAAACCTGAGTTGACGGAGAAGGTTTATACAAAGCATTGTGCAACAGTTGGTCCTGATCTAAAGCAGGTTGGATTTATCTGGATTTGTTAACTCCAAACCTACTCTGAAACTCAGCGATCGTTCAACTACTGTAGCTTCATGCAACAAGCCACTGGAGCAGGACTGGACATTCTAAAGTATGTTAAAAATTAAAAAATATTACATTTGCCTATAACTTGGCAGAGTGCTTTATCCAGACTTGTTTCTTTTCCTTAATATATTCTACTAAGTTTAAAGGGTGTGCCACTCAGCTGACCAGCGTCAAATGTGTTGCTCTTTTAAAACTTGCTTTTCCAGTATGTACAAGACCGATGAATCACAACAACTTCCTATCTGTGCTGTCAAAGCATGTAGGACATTTGGCAGAATTAAAGGGAAAATCAATGCAACAAGAGATTGTGCAGACATGAGATGGCGCAAGCAGGCTCTTTCAGCTGGCTTGGCCGACTGTCCTGAATTCCCACATTCTTTATTAAACAATAGTGAGTCCTTTCTCAACAGCCTGAATAAAGAGACATAAGTAAGACTTATACTGTGAGCCACATGAGACAACAAGAATTGAGATGGAGAATTTCTACTTCTACAGTGTATAGTTTAAATAACCTTTGGTCTGCTTTCTTAGTAAATGGTTAAGTAAAATATCTGTATACGTTCTGTGTTCTGTGTTTTTTTTGGCACTGGTGCTTTTAAACGGCATTTTTATGACTGTTCTTTAGTTGGTAGACAATGGATATGGTAAAAGTGTCTCTGAGAAGTGTCTTTAAATGAATCCCCTTTAATGAACCATAGCTATTGTACAGCCATAAACATACAGATGTTTCGACACAACTTGCACTGTATTTGGAGCATTTTGTGCCATTAACTTTGGCAAGGGATACTCCTTGATTTATCAACTGGGGTTGTATGGATTCCGTCATATTTATTTTGTGTGGTTTTTGAAGCGTCAACTTTGGGGGACCCATACACTTGCATTAATATGGACTAAGATGGATTGTTTTTCTAAAAGTCTTTGTGTTATCTGAAGAAAGAAAGTCATATACAGTACATCTGGGATGGCATAAGGTAAATAAATGATTAAACAATTTTTTGTTTGTGTGCAGTATCCTTTGAAGATGTGTGGAAAGTTCAACTCGCATCTCAAGACCTCGGTGTTCTGTTCCATTTCATTGCTTGTTGTTTTTGAACACAAGAGTATGTCCTAAGCTACTGTGCCTAAATAAATGTGTCTGATCGTGGATACCTACAAATACCTATTCCTGAAGACCAGTAAATCAACTGCCATTCGGGCTACTCACAGAGTAGGCAATTAAAAGTTTTGCACATCTGTATTTTTTACCACCTCCATAGGCAGTGTTTATAACTAGAGCTTGTCGAGCCATTTCATTGGCTTGTAGCATTAATCTAGACTTTGTCCTGGTGGGAATGCATTGATTGTCTGTTTATTTATTGCTGCCTAATGAAATGCAGCGTAATGAGGTTGTTAATGAAGTGACCAGGTGGCACATTGGCAGGGCACTAGCTGCTCCAAAGCACACATTCAGCAATCCAATTCTGTTGACGCAAACAGTGACCTTCATTTCATGTCAAGCAAAAGTTAACCAAAGTGTCTCCAATGTCAGCAGAGGCCAATTTGGATGGAGCTCTTCCTGTGAGAGTCAGCCATTTCTGCAGTCTGCCAGGAGAATAGGGTATTCTCTTCACCTTTGACATCTGATTTGACAATTATATTTCAATGCTTTTGCATTCCCTCGCAAAACTTTTGTGATTGAACGAATTAGGGATGCAACTCTCAATAAACGGTATTGGCTGATAAATGCAATAGTGAAAATTATCGGCCATCAGCTGATTGTTTAAAAATGGCTGATGATCAGGGCTGATTATATCATATCAATCAAAAGGGGGCAAAAAAATGTGTTCAGACTGCAACCCATACTGTGTGTGAAGAAAATGTCTCTTGTGTTGAATAATAACGCATTAACAATTAAAACAGAATAGTGATGCTAAAACAGGCAATGAATCACCCGTAGTTCAAGCCAGGGTTTCCAGGTCCACATTTTTCTCTACATCAAACATTATTTGTAGTGTGCCTCCCAACCAATAATCGAAAACATTATTGTGCTTTGTTACTTCTGAACAAAGTCTCGTTTTCTAATTCTGTTCATTTTGTCACGAAATTCAAACAGTAAAAGGCGTTTTGACACTCTTAAATGTGCAGTGAAAGATTGCTGTAGCGTCTCAGAGTCTTTTCTTCCTCTTTGATACAAGTTATAGCACAAAAAAAAACAAAAAAAACATGAACATTAAATGGTATGTTGAAAGATACAGGACAGCTTACTGAAATGTATCATGTCATGTAATAGCTCAATCTGTTTCAACCACAGAAACACGTCAATAAAACAGCTTGTGTGAACAATGTCACTTAATGTTGCATTTACCTCAAGAAAGTTATCCAATGTTCACAGTTCATTACTTAGCAATAAAAAACACTTGAGAGGTTAATAGTTTGGGCTCTGTTGATACAATTTTAACCTCTAATATTATAGTATTTTACCAAATGAGAGGGTTCCCTGTATAGTTTACATTACAGCATTAGTTGGGAGAGATTTATGCTTAAGAAAATCAAACTATCAGTATCAGTAGATAGATATCATTCTGAATAATCAGTTATTGGTATCGGCAGAGAAATTCAGAATCAGTTTTGTCCTACAAAAAGCCTCCAAAGACTGTTGAATTGTCCTCTGGAAGAATGAATGCACTAAACATGTCTGCAGGCAAAAGGGAAACCTGCTGAGCTGGAGAAAAATGCCCGTCCTGTAAATCTTTAGTCCTGGAAAGGGTGTTACACCTTTTCTATCACACCATATGAGCAGGACTGTTTAACCTTGTTGGAGATGGTCCTCACTGCAGAACACAAGATCCAGGGGACAAGGCTGGATCCAGATCCAACTCCTCCCACTTTACATATCCCTAAAGCCAAGTTTACACTACAGGAATTTTGAATTAAATTAAATTTAAATTAAAATAACCCTTTCACACATACGTTCAAAACATTCTGGCTGACCTCCCAGAGTTAAGGCATTATTTTAGAACGTTTCCCTTTATTGTTTCCATGACGACACGTCATGCTTGTCACGTGACACACCGTGGCCAGCCAGCCACACTGTATGACAGATGTATTGCTTTTCTCACCATGTCATCAACTATATGATATTCCAATTCTCAAATATGTGGAAGTGAGAGTTTTGTCATTTAAAAACTGATATAATGACCTTGATCTTAATATATAACGTGAATTCATCCATTTGTCCCAAAATACATGTGGCCAGTGAACTGGGAGAACAATGAGTGAGCTTTATAGTTACTTACACAATGTGTATATGAATAAACGTTGGCAAATTATATTTGAATGGATTGTTATTGCTGCTTCCATAGACTTTAGTGTATATTTCATTGGCTGAAGCTCGTTGCGACACATGACACCACAGGATATCGAGTCGGCCGACTGTTCCAGATATTTAGCATACTAGATATTTGTCTGGCGTCTGCAAGGTTTCGGCAATGCATCAGCGAGCCTCTTCGATGCGTCGTGGAGTAGTTCACACATAAAGATTGGTGAGCGCCAATCACTTGCTGATTTTGCCCTGATCATTGTCAGCGAGCTCATTAACTTGCAAATCGGCTTTAAATCCTGTAGTGTAAACTTGGCATAAACCTACCTGTCTCCACCCCCTGGATCTGGATCCAACTCCTCCCACTTTACATATGGGATATTTAAAATGGGAGGAGTTGGATCCAGATCCAGGGGGTGGAGATGGGTAGGTTTAGATCCATGGGGTGGAGACGGGTAGGTTTAGGCTACCTCCACCCCATGGATCTCATGTTCTGCAGTGAGGGGCTACTGCCTTGTTGGCGTTTGGATTGGAGAAGTGTGCAGAATTGTGCATCCACTGAATTATTGATAATTAATGCCTTGAGTTGGCAATCTGGCCATGATGAAAAGTGTTTTTTAGATTTTCATCCCTAAAATATTTTCTTACCTCATTGATTAAGCATCCTGCTTGAAAACAGCCCAAGCCACTGTTAGTAGTTTGGAAAATCTCTAAATAGCTTGTCATCAAATTTTCTTGACCACTGTATATTATTATATCGAGCTACCGTGCATTGTGGCAAAAACACTCATACAAACAGCAGCTGTACAAAACGTGAAGATTACGCGCTCAGAGAGGAACGCAGAAACTAGTTGTCAGCCCTGTCCAGTGATTTATAACTAAAATAGCTTAGAAAGTTATTATAGCATATATTTTTCTACTTTTGAAGGAACTATTTACAACCCACAGCTTCACAATTAATAGAGACGGACTAATTCACACACGCAGTCACTCCTACTGGTTCTGTACTAATTTATCTTTATCTGATTTTCAACGCAAAAAAAAAAAACAGAAACAAAATAATCATTCATTAACCGTAATCGAGGTCAAATGTTCAATTAATTAAGGTTTTGATTTTAGGCCATAATCGTCCAGCCCTATACCAGACTCATCCCCAAGTTTGTTTGTTTATTCCGTTTTGTTGATAGAGGTCAAACTCTTTAGTTTCTGTCAGCAAACGACCCTCTCAATTGAAAATTATTTTAATTTTAGGTAACACTTTATTTCGATAGTCCACTTTAGACATACTACAACTATTAGGTTAGGGTTCGGGTTAGTAGAATAAGTTGACATACAGTCGTAGTCAGAATTATTGGCAGCCTTGGTAAATATGATCATAAAAGGTACATTATGAAATAAATGTTTTCTCCAAAACATGTTGGCCACAATTATTGGCACCACTAGAATTTTTTTGAGCAAAATATCTCTGAAGTATATTCCCCTTTATATTTACATTTTTTAGCACACCAGGGTAATTAGGAACATGAAATTGTCCAGCTGTGACTTGCTGTTTCACAGGAGTATAAATATGAGGTAACACAAAGGCCATAATTCTCTTAATCATCTATCACAATGAGTAAAACCAAAGAATATAGTTCTGATGTGCAGTAAAAGATTGTTGAGCTTCACAAAATAGAAAGTGGCTGTAAGTAAATAGTTAAAGCATTGAAAATCTCCATTTCCACCATCAGGGCAATAATTAAGAGGACACAAGTCTATATATTGTCTTAATGTGCGGCAAGGAGGATAGTTTGAGAGGCCAAAGACTCTCCAAGGATCACAGCTGGAGAATTTGAGAAATTAGTTGATTTTCCAACAGATCAAACCTTAAATCAAACCTTAACAGCCTCTGCTAGAAATCTTATAATGGGCCATGGTTGGATCATCCATCAGGACTATGCTCCAAAACAAACATCAAAATCAACACAAAAATGGGTCACTGAGCACAAAATGAAGCTGGTATGGCCAACCCAGTCCCCTGACATGATGAACTTTATTGGAAATTGAAGAGGAGAGTGTATCAACATGGACCTGGGAATTTGAAGGATCTGGAGAGATTCTGTATGGAGGAATGGTCTCTGATCTTTTCTCAGGTGTTCTCCAAACTCATCAGGCATTATAGAAGAAGACTCAGAGCTGTTATCTTGGCAAAAGGAGGCTGCAAAAAGTATTTAATAAAAGGATGCTATTAATTTTGGCCAATGTGTATTCAAGAAAAACATTTATTTTTGTTTTACTGAAATGAAATATTTGATTTTTGTGTTTTTTTTTTAATAAAAGGTCAATAGGATTAACAATTCAGATTGATTTTCACAGGCTACTTTGTTCATATTTACCAAGTGTGCCAATAATTTTGACTAGGACTGTATAATTACAAAGTTACTTATAGCAGTGGTTCTCAATTCCAGTCCTTTCGCCCTTTGTTCCCTTATTCACTATGCCATTAACAGTGGCCTTTAAACTTTAAAAATCTGCAATAAAGCTCTATATGCAAGCGAAACACTCCTACATCACTTAAGGTCATTCAGCTCATAGTTTTATATCAGCAATCTAACCTCTCCTCCGTCACAAACTGTTTTCTACTCAAAATTCAAGTAAGAGTGAAGGGAATGTTCCTTATGAGTAGAGGGATTCACAAGGGGGTAAAAGATGAAAGTGGCTCTTCAAGGGGGTTGGGGTGCTTTTTGTGGCAAGCTCAAGATTAAGTCTCAGAATCCGTCAATTTTGCAGTGCAAGCAAGACTGTTAAGTCTCTTGTTGCTAGGATACCATTTTTTTTGTGTTTTTGGAGCGTGCACTATCCTCTCCCACGGTATTGTCACTTTGCTATTTTTTAACTTCAAAGGAGGTCAAGGCTTGTTTTAAAATCACCATCAGACCCTCATTTACGAACAAGCTTGAGCAATGAGTAGAACAGCTGCCTTTAAAACGAAAGTACACATCTTGCTAGAAACAAGCCTGAAATGGATATATAACAACACTGCATCACACAACAGATTTGTCTGTTCATAGAAAATGTCCTTACACCAGGGACACTGTCCCTGCTGTTCTAAATACATGGAATGAGGGTGTTACATAACCCACACTAATTGGGAAACTCATGAATTTGGTGGAAGATATCACCACTGGTTGAGCTTAGTTTTTTCTTCACCACAGATGTGTCAGTCAGGGCTCTGCAAAAACTGCACTGAAGCCGTTTCCATCAGATGAAGTCAGAGCTTGCCTGAGGTCTCCGCATTGCGGTTTCATCTCTGGCTCCACCAGTGTGTCTCATAGCTGCCCAGTGGGACCAGTGAACGCTTGGTGGTCAAAGATTAAAAAGGATGTCGGCTCAGGGGTTGGTACCAAGACGGCAGGATGTGTTGGAATGCAACATAATATGACCTTTTTGCAGGACCTGCCAGAAACTGTAGGTCCTGGATCTGCTGTAGGGATAAGGCATGCTTTTAAAATTCACACCTCCAGTATCTCACAAGTCCCCAGAGGGATGGAGACTGCAGAAACAGAAGTCATACTACATGCACTTTTATGTTCCGATGGCCTTCATGGAAAGACGTGGCTGTGGTTTATTAACATGTTGAAGTAATGTTTTTCCAGGGTCAGTTGCATAATATGTGGGAAGATAATAACAAGGAAACCTGACCATAAAAATAAACATAGGCGCCATTAAAAATGTCCAAGCTAAGGTCATAGACTTATGATTGTTTTGGAGTATAGACTTCAATCCAACATTGTTGACAAGAGTTTATGACTTCTAGCTCTTTGAGAAGATTGCGGATAGTGATTGTGTACAATTCAGATAGGTCCTCTAAATTAAACTGAATTGTTATAGGCAAGAATCAACACTTGCAGAAAATGGACCTGTTGTTTATTTTCAGTGGAAGGCTAGTCTACACATGATTAAAACATAAATGTAATGGATAGACTGGTAATTTCTTGTATGTAGAGTTTTCGTAATTTCCGCATTCAACATAAAACAATGTGTGGTTTTTAACAATTTTTGTGATATGCTTAGCATTTTTTTTTTTTTTTTGTTATAAAGATTACAAATGCTAAACATTTAAATGGTAGTGTGTAATTTTTAATAATTAAATTATTGTAACACGTTCTGGTTGAACATCGGTTCTCAGTGGAACATGTCCATATTTAATGTGATGAACAACACCTGTTGTTACTTTACTAGAACACCTGTGTGAACTTGAAGGGAACTGAATTCATATATCAACTAAAAGTCATTTTGACACCAGAGTTGAAAGTCTTTGCAGAAGTGGCTCAGACATTAAGATTGTTCTGAAAAAGTCTTACATCATATGTTTGCTGTGATAATTAGTTATCTAGAAGTGTGACTTGTACACACTTGTATATTGTACACCTTCCTGCTTTATAATCTTCTAATGAGCTGCTAGTCTTCTACAAACAAACAAACAAACAAACAAAAAACAATTCAGATTGTCTCAATTAAATGCATTCAGAAAGAGTGGCAAGTTCTACTCAGTAGTAGTGTTCCTCTACAGAATGTGAATTATCCACTTTTCAATTTGTGGAAGGTTTTTTTTATATATATACTTTCTCTCACTTCACAGCCAAGTGGTCTGAGAACAGCAGTAGAACTTGAATATTCCCCAGTTGCCTTGTTAAATTTTTTGTGAAGCTGTCCACTGCAAGCATCATATATTGAGATTGTTGCAGAGAAAATCAGCACTTATAACTTATATAAATCTACAGTAGACACCAAAATGTTCTGAAATGTATTTAAAAACAAGAATTTAAGGGACATATTTGGACATGCTCACACATGTTATTCTTACACCTTTAAGTCAAATTCCTGGGAGCCGTTGAGAAGTCAATTCAGTCATTTTGTCTCATTTTTTGTCTCCTGTTTCTCATTTCCCTGAGATTATAGATGTCTGTTTAGGCAGAGAAAAGGAGAAATGTGACTTTTTTTATTCCGACTGCGCAACTAGTCCGATTACAACAGATTATTATGGTCCATGTAAACTCAGCTAGTATCACAGATTTAAACCCACAGTGGTTACGTTTACATGCAACCAAATAATCAGTTAGAAACTTGAATGAATTCCGAAACAAAAGTTGTGTACTACCAAATAAAATCACACAACTTCCAGTAAATATCTTATAACCACTGTCTCCCTGAACTCAAGTCTTGGTCATGGTTCACAGTTCATATGGAGTCTGTGGGTCTTTTTGACTTGCTACATCAAATCCACATTGTAAAATACTTAGTTTTTTCTCGAGCGACCTCTGCAATGTTAGTGGTCCATGATGGAGGAGAAGAAATTTGTACTTGCCCAGAAACACAGATAATTGAAGCTCATGTCTTCCTAGATAAACACATTGGCGTCTTGGGTTACATAAGGGTTCCACTTGCCAGTGGTGAGATCACACCCTTTACCCAGCTTTAGAGGATGCATTGAAATTCTGAGGCTTGTGGTGTCAGCATTTGTTAAAACTGTGGAATCCGCTAGAATTGTACCACAGGCGCTCTTCTGGCACCCACCAGCAAACAAACAGCTTAAATACTCCAGTCTGCCCTGTGTTTGTTTGTCTGTTCTTAAGAGAATTAAAAGTGGAAGGCAAGTTTACATGCAATTTACACGTGAACGTAGTGGATAAGCAGGTAATTTTTTTGAATGCATAGTTTACATAATTACTATGTTCAACGAAAGACGATGTCTGGTTGGTCAACACCTTATGTGTTGTGTTAGAACTAGTGACAGACCGATAATTCATCCTGGTTAATTTATCAAGAGTTGTTTGGCTATTTTGAGATTATCAATTACAACACATTCTGAATTTCATGTGAAATTTTCAATTAAATGTCAGATTAAACTGATTATGATGATGATGATAAAGTTTGTAATAAAAATGTTGTTAAATTGGAAAACTGCACTATACAAGCATTTTTACTCAAAAACAAAATGCCAAAATGATCATGGTCACCACTGTCATCAAAAAAGGAATTAAACCAAATGACTGATTGACTATGTGAAACCATATCAGTTAGGGTTGTATGCAGTGTTTTCCATTAATTATGTAGACTGTGGCAGCCCACCATAGTCTAATCTGTGCCTCCACAGTTTAATAATGAACTGAAAATATTTTAAAAGTTCTCATAATCATATAAAAGTTCTCTAATGTTATTTTGTGCCTTTCTTTTGGCAAAGTATCTGTCAAAAAAACTAAAATCAAAAGTGCGATATTGCTTTGTGCCTTTACCAAATCGCATAAGACTATGATTTAATTAAAGGTACGATATTTAATTTTCACCAATAGAGGTCACTTATTCAAAATAAAGGCATAGCTTGATGACGTTGTGAATAAGCATGGAATCATTGGAATTGTTGTCTGCACCTCCAAAGTTGATGGAGAAGAAACCAATGGACTCAAGCAGATACACACTCGATACACACCGATCTTGAGTCCAGCAGAGCTTTCATTGTTTATGCTGCAGTCGGTCGCTCTTTTCATTGCATATGCCCCAGGACACCCCTAGGGATTGAGGTCCACCCACCACTGTCTCACTAAATCCTGTGGGTATCTAAGGGAGCTTTTACTAATGTATGAAATCTGTTCGGCTACTGATGTCATAGTCATACACTTGTTTCATGTAAACTGAATGGAGAGGAATCTCTTTGTTTGCCCTTGTTGATCTTGGCATCTGGTAGTAAATAAAATATTTATTGGACATAGCTGTGATGTGCTCAGCTGTGCCTATGAAGGCCATCTGATGATATGATGTCTTCTGTCCCCCAAGGAAATTTTGTTGATCCTGCTATGGTCTCATGTGACCAGCACTTACATGGTCATGGAGCTAGTAGGCCTGCGGGATTATGTGATAAGGGTCTTTTTTTATGTTTCTAACAACTATGTTGTTGGAAAACAATTTTGTTGAAGATTGTTGAAGTTGAGAAACATCTCATGATAAATGAAAAAATTTAATAAAAAGCATTAAAAGGATGTTGTCTGGAGAAGCATATTGAAAGTATCTGGAATGTGCTCCACAACAGTAAACAAAATCAAACATACCTGCTATACAGTAAAGGCCTTTGCACACTCAGTCCGAAATTTGCATGTAAAATTTTCGCACGTTAAAAAATAAATTCGACCTCACGTTATGTCAATCACGTTTGCACACTGCCTTCGAAACTTTCGTCCGTCAAAAAATATTCGGATCAGGTTCGATTTTCTGCGTTTTTCGCATCTGTGGCACGCATTTTGAGAGACGTTTTGACAATTCAGAGCCACCGAATGCCATCTGACAAGTTGATCCACGTCGTCTACAGCACAAAGCAGTAGTACTGTATGACAAACAAAGTGCGGAATACAAAGAGACAGAATATAAAGACAGATTGTGCCAGTATCGCTAGCAAAGCATCAAACTGAGCCAATGACATCCTGAAGTAAACTCTGAAAGGCTTGTGATAATCACACAGCTCCTTGATGAGATGCATACATATCGGACTCAATGTGCAAGGTCTATGTGCGTGACAAATTTTTAGGATTACGAATACGAAAAAACGCATGCGAAAATTTCGGACTCAGTGTGCAAAGGCCTTAAAGGGATAGTTCACCCAAAAATGAAAATTTGATGTTTATCTGCTTACCCCCAGGGCATCCAAGATGTAGATGACTTTTTTTCTTCAGTCGAACGCAAATTATGATTTTTAACTGCAACCGCTGCTGTCTGTCAGTCAAATAATAGCAGTGATTGGGAACTTGAACAATAAGAGTCGAAAAAACTTCCACAGACAAATCCAAATTAAACTCTGCGGCTCGTGACGGCACATTGATGTCCTAAGACACGAAACGATTGGTTTGTGCGAGAAACCGAACAGTATTTATATAATTTTTTTACCTCTGATACACCATGTCCAACTTCGTTCAGCTTCCGGCTAGTGATGTCTGATCGCGCTCTGACAACGGAAGTGATGTCTCGCGCTCATTGAAGTATATCGGCGAGACATCACTTCCGTCATCACAACGCGTTTACATAGTGGTGTATTAGAGGTAAAAATTATATAAATAATGTTCGGTTTCTCGCACAAACCAATCGTTTCGTGTCTTAGGGCATTAATGTGTCGTCACGAGCCGCAGGTTTTAATTTTGATTTGTCTAAGCAAGTTTTATTTACTGTTATAGTTGAAGTTCCCATCTACTGCTATTATTTGACTGACAGACGGCAGCGGTTGCAGTTAAAAATCATAATTTGCGTTCGACTGAAGAAAAAAAAAGTCACCTACATCTTGGATGCACTGGGGGTAAGCAGATAAACATCAAATTTTCATTTTTGGGTGAACTATCCCTTTAACTCATCAGCTCATTAGTTGAGGCTCCAGTGAACTGCATTGGATAATTTTGATGTGGAGACATCTTAAATCCATACTGTTTGGGGGCCTTCAGGAACAGAGTTAGGAAGCATTGTTGCTTTTCAATTGGGAAAAAAAAGCTCACTTGTCTAACAGTTGCCTTTCTTGTCCAGCTGCAGTTTGGTGGGCTTGCCTGATGTTGGTAGTTTCTTCCTGGTTGCACCATGTTTTTCACAGTTGACTTCGTATTGCTCCTAGGACAGATCAAAACTTTACCAATCGTACCTTCTCCAGCTTTGGCTCTCCGAATAACAGGCAGTTCATTCAACACATGGAAATGAGAACAAGGGGTTATGAAAGCGCTGTATAATTTAAAAGGTCTGGGAACTCAAGCTTATAAATCAAATTAGTGTAAGAGTTTGAAGACTTGGCCTCACATATCTTAAAGGTGAAGTGGTAAGTGTATTATTTCTGCATCATTTCTGGCATTAAATGGAATGACTAAAATAACGACTTTTCATACTCCACCCATCTGTCATCATTGGCCTTACAAACAGATGCTGGTCTGAACAATTAACAGTTTTTTAAAAGACAATAAACACTCAAAAATATTCTTCTGTAGAGCCGTTTTACAGC
This sequence comes from Chanodichthys erythropterus, assembly GCF_024489055.1. Taxonomy (NCBI): domain Eukaryota; kingdom Metazoa; phylum Chordata; class Actinopteri; order Cypriniformes; family Xenocyprididae; genus Chanodichthys; species Chanodichthys erythropterus. Next base: position 25,451,644 of record NC_090224.1, on the reverse strand, counting down.
AGAAATGTAAGTAATTTCTCAATTAATGAATTTTGCAACAGTTAATTTCCTGTTAATTTCTGCGATGTGCTTTGAAACAAAATGTTTTGTATAAAGCACTTTACAAATAAATGATGAATTGATTTGAAAATCAACCTACAAATGACTTAGATAGTTGCCTCTGAATATTAGACTTGGACAAGAAAAAAGTTTTTCAACGTCCAAAATTTTACAGAATTCACCTAAATACAAGACATCATAAATTTTAAAAACACTCCCTAGTTTCCTAACAGAGTAAATAAACAGCACATTTGTCTCCCTGAGGAGGCGACTCAGCTCCGAGCAAATGGCTTCATTTGTAGCTGTGTGCTGAAGTGAGGATCAAGGTCACTGTTGCAGTCAATAATTAAACTAAAGACAACACTCCTACTAGCTGAGGTAATGATTGAAGGTGTACTGTATCATTGTAATTTGTTATTCAGTCACTTTACTTTGGTTCAAATGGATAGTTCACCCAAAAATAAAACCATGTCATCATTTAGACCCGAAAGACTTTCATTGTATCACTTTGATGGTAGTCCAGCTGTTTCTCACATTTATGTGACTAGCTCTCCTCATTACCACTCTCCACCAGTGAAACTTTGTAGCCAATACTTTGTCGCTACATAATTTACATTGTATTCTGTAGACCTAGCTCTTCTGGGTTTTTTTTTTTTGTTTTGTTTTGTTTTTGTTTTTTGTTGTTGTTGTTGTTGTTGTTGTTGTTGTTGTTTTCAAATAACAAATACAGAGTACTGCCACCTGCTGGTATGGAGAGTTATTCCCTCTCAAGCAGACAGAGGACCATACATGCCATTTGGCCGTTGGCTGTAGCGTGTAGACCATTGGCTTTGCATTGCATTCAAGTGCAGCTTTTAGGCCCAGATGCAGGCGACATGAGGCAACACCACAGTCTAATGTCGTCACCACAAAAGTTCTTTAATGTTTGTTTGAGGTTTCTGGCCCTTATGAGATTTTTCCTCCATTTTATCAACAGTTAGGTGAAAATTGTGAAATGTGAAAAGAGATAGCACACCTCTCCTCAACAGGTCACACAATTTGAAGTATCGCAAATGTTCCAGTTTAAACTCGTTTTTTTCAAATCCCCAACAGAGCAATACTAACAGTAAAGCATGCCTTAGCAAACACCTTTAATAAGTCTAATGGATCCCAGTCTAGAACCTGAACATGAACTCACTATCCAAACAACATTATTTGTTTTCTCTTATCCTCTGTTCTTATTTCCCCTATCCTGCAGTGAGACAAGAAAGCTTGTGCTGGCTTATAAACAAGATTTGTTCCCACTTTCTTCTTAGCCAAGTTTGAATTCTAAACTCAGAGTGAATTTAAGTTTATGTTTTGGTCTATAGCTTTTTTTTCCCTCTCTTTAATTCAAGTTTCATTGTCTGCTGTGCTGTAGTTTTCTAACAGAATGAGGTCAGACAGTATGGAATGAATTATTTTAGAGACTGTTGTTTCTGCTTGGACTGCCACATCTTGCAGCAATTGATCCAGCAACCTCTTGCACACACCCATGTGAAGCTTTCACTTGGAGTTTTTTCCTTATAGATTTCTCTTTCTGTCTCTCTCCTTCAAGACTCACAGAGTCATTCAAAAACACACACTTTTTGATTTGTATTTAAAACACATGCTCGCACGCAGTAGGCAGCGCCCACAGTGTGTTGCAACAGATGTTCAAAGGAAACTGAAGCGTTCTTGTAAACTCATAAGAATGTTTCCAAGAAGTCGGAATTAATCGCAGTTCTCTCTGAACAAACCCTGCTACATTTGTGGGATTCGGGTGTGACTGCAGTTGGAAGGGACTGCTTGTGATGTCATGAAGACAGCTTAACATTTGCTGCCCATGCGGCCTATCCTGAAGATTCCCCCGTGAGCCTTGTACTGCAGTGGCGGCAATGGAAGTGGGTCATGGCATTGCTGATGCGATTGGAAGCGACAAAGCGAGAGGGACAGACTTGCTACCCCACCCCCACATGCTCATCCACGTCGTGCCGCCACATATAAACACATCCAGTCAGTTCACTGAGCTAACATGGACAAATTGCTGATCAGCATGTTAGATTTATTTGACTATGATGTGCAGTGTTAGCCCTTATTACATTTGTAGTTGAATATCTGGAGTCCCTGAGTTTGTAAACCAAACTACAATATAAGGCCTACATTGTGTGCAATTTTTTACCATATAAATTGCAACAATTAACACCAAAACAGTACAAACACAAAAATGACTTTAAAAAAAAACAACTATTGTGAAGATTTGGAAGCAGCAGAATAATTTTAGTCAGAATTGTTGAATTTATGACAGATTGTATATATGAAATATAAATATGAAAAATACTCCCATAACTTTGAATTTGTTACATTTACAGATAAGTATCCACCTTAATTTGCAACATAGAGGTAAACTATTTGATGTGAATGTGCGAGACTTCCAGTTCATTTGCCTCCATAGGTAAATAACTAAAATAATAACAGTGCAGTAAATATTTTGCTCTACAAACCAGTGTGTAATTATGATAGTACAACCCGAATTCCGTAAATGTTGGGACGTTTTTTAAATTCGAATAAAATTAAAACTAAAAGACTTTCATATCACATGAGCAATATTTTATTCACATCATAACACAGATAACATAACAAATGTTTAAAGGGAGAAATTTTATACTTATACTTATCCACTAAATGAGCTCATTTCAAATTTGATGCCTGCTACAGGTCTCAAAAAAGTTGGCACGGGGGCAATAAATGGCTGAAAAAGCAATAAATTTTGAAAAGATTCAGCTGGGAGAACATCTAGCAACTAATTAAGTTAATTGATATCAGGTCTGTATGATTTGCTATAAAAGGGATGTCTTAGAGAGGCAGAGTGAGTCTCTCAGAATTAAAGATGGGCAGAGGTTCTCCAATCTGTGAAAGGGTGTGTAAAAAGGTTGTGGAATACTTTAAAACAATGTTCCTCAACGTCAAATTGCAAAGGCTTTGCAAATCTCATCATCAAAAGATTCAGAGAAACTGGAGAAATGTCTGTGCGTAAGGGCAAGGCCGAAGACCTTTATTTGATGCCCGTGGTCTTTGGGCCCTCAGACCACAGTGCATCACTCATCGGCATGATTGTGTCAATGACATTACTAAATGGGCCCAGGAATACTTCCAGAAACCACTGTCGGTAAACACAATCCGCCGTGCCATCTACAGATGCCAACTAAAGCTCTATCATGCAAAAAGGAAGTCATATGTGAGCATGGTCCAGAAGCACCATCGTGTCCTGTGGGCCAAGGCTCATTTAAAATGTTATTAAAATGGTTTCAAAATGGAAAAGTGTTCTATGGTCAGACGAGTCCAAATTTGATATTTTTGCTGGAAATCATGGACACTGTGTCCTCCGGGCTAAAGAGGAAGGAGACGTTCCAGCATGTTATCAGCATTCAGTTCAAGAGCCAGCATCTCTGATGGTATGGGGGTGAATAAGTGCATACGGTATTGGCAGCTTGCTTGTTTTGGAAGGCACTATGAAGGCTGAAAGGTATATAAAGGATTTAGAGCAACATATGCTCCCCTCCTGATGACGTCTATTTCTTGTGGCTTCATTGTAGAAGAGTCCGGGTGCTGAATTGGCCTGCCTGCAGTCCAGATCTTTCACCTATAGGGAACATTTGCCGCATCATTAAACGAAAAATACGTCAAAGACGACCACAAACTCTTCAGCAGCTGGAAACCTATATCAGGCAAGAATGGGACCAAATTTCAACACCAAAACTCCAGAAACTCATAATCTTGATACCCAGATGTCTTCAAACTGTTTTGAAAAGAAGAGGAGATTCTACACCATGGTGAACAAACCCTCGTCCCAACTATTTTGAGACCTGTGGCAGGCATCAAAATCTCATTTTGTGCATACAATTGTAAAATTTCTTAGTTTAAACATTTTGTTATGTTATCTATGTTCTATTGTGGATAAAATATTGGCTCGTGTGATTAGAAAGTCTTTTAGGGCTTTTTTCACTTCATGCATTTTCTCTGATCGGATAGCTATTCGCATATAACGCATTCGAGACAGATTTAAATCTGATCGCTCAAACCACTTTAGGAGGTGGTCTGGGACGCATTCCAGTCAAAACTGAACAGGTCTAAATGCATCTGGTTGTTGAAACCAAACCACATATGTAAATTTAACTCCTCCCAAAAATACTAAAAAATAAATGTTTGAGAGCGTGTTATAGGCTAAATAACATGTTATAGTCAGATATGACAGCGCTACTGCATCGCTGCATTAGAGTAGCTGAGTATCTATTCAGCAAGACAACATGCAAACTGCCGCAAATTAAAATGAAAGTAAGTCGCAGGCGCTCAAAACACAATCATCTTCATTAAAAGTAATGACACTAAATTATCTTGCTGCCGCGCATGTCAGGTTTTGAAAGAGGAGTGAGGACTCAATATGCAGGGAAGAGGGCTTTTATTAATAATAAAATGAAACAAAACAACAAAAACTACCCAGAGGGGGAAAACAGACAAAACACTTGACTTGGACTTGACTGACTTGACTTTGAGGAAAAACATGAGGGAATAAACGACAATGAACCAGCACAGGACTGCAAACACAAGGAGAATAAATAGGAGAGCAAACAAGGCAGGTAACGAGGGAGGACAGGTGGGGCAAATCAACCAATAATGAGGTAACAAGGTGGGCGGGGTCAAGACAATAGACATGAGAGCACATGGCACAAAGACACACATGACAAGCCATGTGCTCACACCAAACAAAACAAAGACACAAGCACATGGCCAATGAAGACAAATCACAAGCCATGTGTTTACACAAGACGAGACATGAACACGTGACTATGAAAACTCATAAGCCACGTGTTCACACAAAACAAGACAACATGAGAGCACGCAGCCCGTGAAACACAGACTGCATGCTACACAACACAAGACAAAAACAACATGAAAGCACGTGGCAGGTGGAAATAACCGCGTGCTACACAACATGACAATACAAGAGACAAAACAGGAGACAAGAACGCACGGCAAGTGAAAGAACACTCGACCGTGCGCTCACAACAAAGACAGGACTGGGAGCGTGAGTCTCCGAATCCCGACACGAAACCGACACCAAACTAGACACGAGTGCCGGGATCCGAACGCCACGCTCCCAACATGAAAACAAGGCACGCAGACAAGAGAGCGCACAGCCCCGAGAACCCTCGAGACCGTACGCTCACACAAAAACACGACAAGAACGGAAGTGTCAGAGCTCTGTCACAAAACCAAGAAATAAGCAAGACTGAAGTGACAGAACCCTGACAGCGCACTCTCCTATTGCGGTCTTTGATTTTTAAATTAGCTGATGATCAATAAAATGCAGCTCATATTTGGGGTTTTTTGGTGACGTTAACTCCATGAAATCTGCATATAGCGCAGGAATTGAAGATCGGATTTATATCCGTTTTGCGGAGACACATTTATGTTGCCAAGTGTAAATGCAATCATTTTTATAAATCAGATAGCTATCCGATCAGAGAAAACGCATGAAGTGACCAGGTGTAAACAGGCCCTTAGTTTTAATTTTATTTAAATTTAAAAAACGTCTCAACATTTCCAGAATTCGGGATGTAAATTAAAATGGTATCACTTTACAATAAGGTTCATTAGTTGACATTAGTTACCATTAAAATAATATGATCACAAATACCAGTTTGCAATATCAAGCATGGTGGTCTGTTTTTGTACATAACTGGAAGCAAATGACACTTAAAGCGTTGCACATTCAAACTACAAATTTCCGTGCTCCTCTTATGTTAAAAATAAGGTGGATATAACAGTAAAATTTAAGTTATGCACTGGCATATATACTATTTAAAATGGTTTTAAATTCAAACATTTATGAAAATAATGAAAATTATCTTCATTATCAGTTTTGATCAATTCTTTTGTGTGCTGTAGCATGGAGAGAGATGTCATGTTATTGTAAAGAAAAATAAAGTGGAAAAATAGTGGCCACAGAGGAACACCCTTGAGTCGCATTAAACATCACTTAAAGTCTGACTTAACACCTGACACGACAACTTGGTCACACATGTGATTTTTATAGATTATAGCAATTAGTTGTTGCAGCCCTATTATAGATTGCATTATATAATATAATGTACAAAACTGCACTGTGAGTATAATAGTTTTGAATATGGAATACTGAATAATACAAGCACTGGATGTTACCTTGAATCAGGTCCAGTAGAATTTGAGAAGACATAACATTGAGAGTTATTTTAATATTCGTTGTCCTTTGAGTTTTATAGCAAAAGTTCAGTTATGATGTCCTCACACCAACAGCTGTGATGACAATATTTGAGGCTGTGTATGCTGACAAGAGTGTTTAGCCCCCTTTAATGATAAAAACAGAATGTTTAGAACTGCTTTTGGGTAGTGGAGTCATATTTCTGATAACTGGTTCTGGTTGGAATGGTTTTTGGTTGTGGGTGGATCTTTTCACTAGGACAGGGGTTTCGTGGATCAGAGTTGATTCTTAATCGGCTTGGCCCATGCCCATAGTTCAGTCAGCCAGATGAATTTAGATTAGAGTGTCACTAGGGATTTGCAGCCGCCCAGCACTGCCTCACTCTCCACTGCTGAGGTTTTCACTCAGACATGGCTGTGGGTTTAGCTTCTAGGCTAATAACTAATGCCCACCCATCTTCTCCACCCTGCTAACACAGTCATGTCTTATTTAAGCATATAAAACGACTGTTTTATTACAGAGCAAACATGACCAATATTATTGTGTGGCACTTATTTTTGACATTTTCACAAAAACTGAACATAAGTGCATGAATTAAATTATTAAAAATTGTATTTCAGTGCACATAAACACTTTTTGTCTTTTCTTCCTGAATAAGTAACTTTTGGCTGTGACAATTTCCCAGTCAGCACAAGTATTTTACTTCTTGGATAGCCAAATGAAACAAACTGCATGCCTTAAAAAGTTTTTAAAAAGTTAATGAAAGTATGTGGTTTATTCCTGCTCACCATAGTAATTGGTAAACTCAAGAAGGTCTTAAAGTAAGGTCTTTGACCAGTTGGTCAATAAGACCAAATGTTAAATTGCAGAGTAATATATTTTACAAACAGGAAATATGTTATCGGAGTGTAAAGTCTAGTTTCATTTAGTTAGTGGGCCCCCTCATCTGAGGGGTGGGGCAATGCGCCTAGTTGTTTCCATGAATTAGTTCAAATGGTCATTTTCAATGAATCTATTCAAAACTATAATTTAACGATTTGTTTGCTTCATAACTCAAAAATGTTTCCCGAAGTCGCTGTGTTTTTCACTTAAATGTTTTTAAAATATATTTAGGTAAATATTGATGTTTATCACTGTGTTTTATATGAGGTCATATAAATAAAAATATTAAAGGGGAACTCTTAATCCCCTTCTTACAAGATGTAAAATAAGTCTCTGATGTCCCCAGTGTGTGTGTGTGAAGTTTTAGCTCAAAATACCCCACAGATCATTTTTTATAGCATGTTAAAATTGTCACTTTTTGGGGGGTGAGCAAAAATGCACCATTTAAATGCAAATGAGCTGCAGCTTCAAGATGCTATATTATGTTTATTTCGTATATATATCTGATTAATCTCATATAAGATGCCACTTTGTATTAGTCGTTATATTTGATATTCAAATAAGTAATTTAATAAATGATCAATCACATCAACTCATTTTACAATCCTACTAGCCATTTATTTAGATTAACCCTTGTGCTGTGTTGAAAACCCTATCACACTCATGGTGTTCCTGGTCAAAAATGACTGCAAAAAATTGCTTATAAATCTTTCGTTATGCTACCTTATCACCAAATATTGGATTCAATCTTTTTGTCTTTTATAGGCCTCATTGATCTGAGCCTCACTGATTTGAGGATAAAATTAATCTAAACATGATGAACATGCTCCTGAACACTAATTGTTTCTCTGATTTTCGTCTCCCCCATTCATTTTCAATGGGCGGTCATTTTTGACCAATATAAGCTCAGATCAATGAGGCCAATGATCAGTCAGTTTAAAAAATAAATACAAAACCTAATTTAAAGAAAACAAGTTGACAAAAAGACTGAATCCAATATTTGCTGATAAAATAGCATAACAAGTGATTTATAAGCTATTTTTGTAGGCCAGTCATTTTTGACCGGGAACACCACAAGTGTGATTTTATGCTTTTTTGTAATAAATAAAAAACAAAATAAAAACATTTCAAAACACATTTCCTGCTTAAACATTAAAGCACACTAGTGTGATAATGCAATTTTTTAAAAATATTTTCTGTAAAATTGACAAAACTATCCACAAAAAAAACACTTTTTTTCATTCAAAACCTGAGGTGCTTTCTCTCAGATAAATGAGGCCTACGATTAATCATATGCAAAAAGAAATACAAAACCAGTCCTAAATGAAAGAAAACAAGCTGACAAAAAGATTGAATCCAATATTTGGTGATAAGGTAGCATAATGAGAGATTTATAAACAATTTTTTGAAAATTACGAAAATTATCAAAAAAAAAAAAAAAAAGAAGAAGAAGAAGAAAGTAGTTATACCCTGTGTGAACAAAGTCACAAAGTTTCAGTCCAATGCGATAACATTAACTAGTATTTTAAGGATAAAGAAAATGTTCTTTGGGTCAAAATGACCCGAACACTGCATGGGGGTTAAAGCCCTCCTCATTCATTTGGTGAGGAACATGCTTTTTTGAGCAGCATTTGCACACCCTGTCATACTGCTGACTATATGCCACTGCAGTAGACGCATATTGCAGTATTTAGGCTAACGATTAATCATTCAATTGATTGTTAATTTAAACGACGATCGATCATGGGAATTTGTGTAAATTGACATCCCTAGTATTTAGCATCATCCATTTGTGATCTGATTGACCAAAACACATCTTCATACCATATGTAAACAATGGCTTGACATATGACATAATTTATAGGCATTAGGACATTAACTGCTGCTGTAATTGCTGCTGCAGGACTTGGTACTGCCAGTCCATATACAACATGCTGCTGTGAGCATGTAAGACATGCTTCTGCTGTACAAAATAGAATACATGAATTACCCATTGTAGATCTATACAGGTGGAGCTGGGGAAGGTGGAGGGTTTCTAAAAGCATGCTGCACTGCTACAGGAAATACTGGCCAAGTATTTGAAGGTTGAGCAACGAGCTCACTGACTACTGATACAGCAGGATCCAATCAGCAGGGCCTTACAGAGAATGATGTGATTGCAAGCAGATTGAGTTAGGGACATATCAGCCTGTGCCGCCAAGAGTTTCATGACAGAACTTTGTATTTATCATTCACTTAATGTAAACCTGCGATCTTATAATTCAGTTTTACATTGCATTATTATTTTTTTGTTGTTGTTTTTTAGTAACTTTTATAAAGTCTTGCATGTTACAAGGTCTGTGATGAAGTGTATAATATTATAAACTTTATAAAAAATATTTAAAAAAGTGTATAAAATTATAAAAAAATATTATAAACCTATGATGCCAGCCCAGAAATTGAAAGATTGGTATTACTCATTTATTGCTTGCTTCCAGTGTCATAATGCTTTTGGTCATTTGAATTCTTTGACACAGTGTACAGAGAAAATAATCTCAGCTGTATTGCCAGAAGGGAGGCTAATTTTAGGCTTAAAGCACTGTGGGATTAAATTAAAAACACATATGCATGAGAAATTAAGTAGGCTGAATCAATTCAAAACAAACCCCCAAAATAGATCAAAGGGTGTATTCTCAAGTCTTTAATTAAACTAAAAGTTCACCTTTCTAGTTAGTGTTTAAGCAGTTTGAAAACTATCAAAGGTATGTGATTTTTGGGCAGAAGTGACTTCAAAATGCTTCACCTGATGTGCTAATTAGTGTTTGTGACTTTGATTCAGTGAATCTTTTGATTACAGTACCCAAAAAGGCTTGATAAGATTTTTTTCATTGATTCGTTTAGCGACCATTTCTTTCGATTTCTTGAGTTTGGTGCGATTGACACACCGAACTCAAGAAATGAACAATTTTTGGTCAGCAGATTCTTGTAGAGTGTGTTCAGGAGGTCAAACCAATGAAATGTTCCTTTACAGTAAGTTCACAGCAAAAAATGATTCACATAAATGATTTTTTCACAACAGAAAAAACACTAGTTACACTAATACTGTAGTGTTTTTTTTTTTTTTTTTAAATTAGGATTTTAATTTATCCTCCCCTTTTTTTTATTTTGTCTTACAGATGCATCCTCAAACTACATTCGCCAGCTGGAAACCAAGGTCCGGATTCTAGAGGACAATAACAACAAACTGCTGTCACAAGTAAGGACTGAGTTAACAACATGCTTTCTTTCAATAGCACTTGAATATATGAGTGTCTAGACCTAGATTTGCCATTGGGTTGCCAACCTTAGTGGTGGCAGTTTGGGGTTACGAAAGAGGCAGACAATCTTTAATTCATGGTGGGTCAAACTGTTAAATTGGCACACAGCATCCCCTCTGGCAGGAAGAAGGAGCGGCTTACCGTCACGCTGGGATTGTGTGGGCATCTCTGAGCGTCTGTGGCCTCAATTTAACCTCTCTTGTGGAGAATGAGTGGGTTTTACCAACCGAAAGAGCATTTAAAGTTCACCTATTTATCCTGAGGGTACCGCAATCAACCTGCTTATCACCAAATGTCACAAATGTATTCCTCCACTATAATACAGACATGTAAAACAAAACACTTTCCGTGAACCCATCCATCAGGAGAGCATTACATCCCACTCTCCTCTGCACTTGAATAGGATTTCGCTAGTTCTTTCACCTCAAGCTTGTGTAGGTAGGAATAAGATGTGCATATTTAGAGAAGTGAGGGGCAATTACATTTTCAGCTTCACAGAGGTACTGTTGAAAAGAAGCCACCATGTTCCTATTTATAAGCTCACTGTTCTTGCAGATAATGGGATAGTTCACCCAAAAAATCAAAAGATGAATTGTACTTTGATGACTGTACAGGATAGGGCTGCTACTACTGTAACAATTGTTTTGATTATGAGTTAACCTGTTGATTATTTCTTCAATTAATCAGATAAAAGGATTGCTGTATTTTATTGTTGTAAATCCTGCCTAATGTTCTCCTCTTAAGAAATGAGCAAAATTTAGGGTATGGAATATATTATGTCTACCAAAAAAAAAAAAAGCTTTAAAATATAAACATTACATTATAAATCGAAAATCAGCTGTTTGGTGTGTGTGTGTGTGTGTGTGTGTGTGCACATATAATATTATTATTATTATTATTATTATTATTACCATTTAAAGTAAATCATTACTATGATGCAAAGCTGAATTTTCAGTATCATTACTCCAGTCTTCAGTGTCACATGATACTTCAGAAATCATTCTAATATGCTGATTTGCTGCTCAAGAAACATTTCTTGTGTTGAAAACAGTTGTGGCGCTTCATTTTTTTGTGTAACCATGATACACTACCATTCAAAAGTTTGGAGTATGTACAATTTAAAAAAAGAAATTAATACTTTTATACAGCATCAGCTTGTAAATGTCTTTAGTGACACTAAATACATTTATAATGTTAAAAAGATTTCTATTTCAAATATATGCTGTTTTATTGAACTTTCTGTTCATCTTCTAAGTCTTCTGAAAAAATGTGTCACAGCAAAAACTAATATTAAGCAGCAAAAATTATTTTCAGCATTGATAATAATAAGAACCATTATTAATAATTGAGCATATTAGAATGATTTCTGAAGGATCATGTGACACTGAAGACTGGAGTAATGATGCTGAAAATTCAGCTTTGCATCACAGGAATAAATTACATAAATAGAAAATGGTTATTTTAAATTGTAATAGTATTTTACAGTATTACTATTTTACTGTGTTTTTGATCAGATAAGTGCAGCCTTGGTGAGGATAAGAGACTTATATCAGAAACATTAAAAAATCTTAATCATTCCAAGATTAAGAATGGTAGTGTACATACTCTGTATACTGTAGTTTATTTTTGGTTTGAAAATAAGGGATTCTATTATAATGCCATTGCAATAATTGTATCATTGTGGAATTCCAATGATTTTTTTTTTGTTTGTTTTTTTTTTGTCCAAAGAATGAATATTTTATTTGCAAATTCTCTGATGCACTCCACTCAACCACATCCACTCAAATAGGCCTATGTTACTTTTAGATATCAACTTTGACATCAATGATATCAGAACATCAAAATGTCTCACGAAAGCTTGGAATATGGTGCACAAGTCATATCGACTACTTTTGACTTCCCAGGTCTGCCCTTTCATTTTCATATGTACAGCCAGACCTTTCTTTAGCATTTCTCCTTTTGTGTTCCATGGATGAAAGAAAGTCATATATTCGCAATGACATGGTGGTGCAAAAGTGATGACAGAATTTTCATTTCTGGGTGAATTATTCCTTCAGTCTCCAGTGAGAATGAAAACACTGTGTGGGCACTGAAAATACTGACTACAAAGCAGTTCTTATGAAGGCCTTTGTAGGTAGCATTCATCACAGTATTCATAGAAACAAAGCCGAGAGTGTTACCATGGCCAAGGGCTTGAAAGAGTCCTTGGATCTGCAATAATTCTCTCTTTTAATCATATATCCTCATTACGTTTTCATTGCCAGCCCCCCTCTGTCTGGCAGTGGATGTGGGTGTATCAGACAGCAGTACGCTTAAATTGTTGCGCCTTTTCGAGGCAAAGCTATTTGAGTCTCTCTGAACATGTGGAGCATAGTGCTTTGAATGTCTGAAAGCATTTTATCCTCAGGATGGAAAGCACTTTGTAAGACTATGATTAAAATGCAAGAGAGTAACTTTCTCCCTCTGGTCAAATGAGAGAAAACGGTTTGCGTCTCATCGCTGCAGTCCTCTGAGAATGAGTGAATTCACTTGAAGCATGATTAATTCAGAGGAGAGCTCAATCCTTCAGAGAACACTGTCCAGAGCGCACATGAACTGAGCTGAACTCTTGATTTCCCAGGATGCCATTTCATCTGTTGTGATAGATGACACTTTGGTTTGTAACTTATGTGTGACCCTGAGATTGAAAGGTCTGTTGTCATGGAAAGGCCCGATATATCTTTATTTTGCTGACAAATGACACATTTGTGTCCTGGCAGAAACTGGTCAGTGGTCACACACCTCATCATATAAATTATACCTGATAGCAGTTTAGTTTTTGGAAATGCTTCAACTATTACAATGTGCACTTGTAATATTTGCATTTATTCAGCATTTCCTGTCATTTTTAGCAGTCAATGAAATTTACAACATTAAATTAATGCGAGCTGCAAAACAGAACACACAGAACATTTGTAATTGTCTGTGTAACCCCTCCTGTTTGAACTGCCCACTCTAAGCGGGACTTGAACCCGGGTCCACCGGCATGGGAGTCAGGCGTTCTAACAAGGAGGCTAAAGACCGCAGTCTCTAGACCACCGCTTGAGTTCAGGGGAGTGAGATTTGCATGCACAGCTTTTACTGGCCTATGATAGTTACACTCACCCCCGTAAATTTCACTCCCATACGGGTCACCGCACCAATGTAACCCCTCTTGTTCGAACCGCCAACTCAAAGCGGGACTCAAACCCAGGTCCACCGGCATGGGAGTCGGGCACTCTAACAAGGAGGCTAAAGACCGCAGTCTCTATCATCAGTCGCTAGACCACCTCTTGAGATCAGGGGAGTGAGGTTTACATGCACAGCTTTTACTGGTCTAAGATAGTTACATGTGGACAATTAGTTTTAACTCAGAGCCTAACAATGGGCTAATGTTTTGGAATAGAAGCTAAATTTGGTGAAAGACCCCATAAAATCAACAAAATCAATATGAATGTCGTGTGAATAAATATAAAACCGAATGGCATTAAAGTAATAAAACACAAACAAGCGGAGAAGTTAATTTGAGTTAAAAATCAAATTATAAAACAATAGATATAGTGTTCAACATCAAATATTCATAGTTATTGTGGTGAACAACTGTGGTAACTCTGACACCTGTATGAACACCACCACCAATTAGTTATTCATTAACAAATTCATTAAGAAAATAGAAGTGTGAAGTTAGTTCAGCTTTAGTAAATCTTTAGCATCATTTGTGTGGAGTGTCAGTTTGATATATTTTCATCTAATTTTATGTGTGACAAAAGTGTTGAAATGCTTTTTGAGGCCCACTGCATATGCTAGTGTACTCCTAAAAAATTGTCCAAGCAATCTTTGAGTATGCATTTAAAATTTACCATCTAAAGATATATAATAAAAACCATGTCCCTTCCTTACATATTTTATTTTATTTTAAGAAATGGATGCTGTGGTCAAATTTTAAACAAGTACAAAGCAGAATCAAGGTCTTTAAAGCCAGAACATCAATGAATTTGGTTTTGTTTTGTTTCTGCTGTGTTCAGTTACAATTATTTTTGCTTCTAGTAAAAAAACACTAGCTTTATTTTCATTCAGAAATTTCAACAAGTGACTAATAATTAGGGCTGATATTCAGTCTTTAAATTGATCTTCAGTTCTACACACACACAACAAAAAAAAAATATTACAAACCTATGATGAATCTATGACACTTTCATCACTTGACACTTTTTCCAAATGGATACTGCATTTCATTTATGGTTAGGGGGTTAAATTTGGTGTGTAAATTTTGAATGTCCTGCATAACCACATAGAGGTCCAACCATTGTGAATTGCTTTAAAGGTGGTCTGAAAATTTACACATCGCACCTTTAAAGGGTTAGTTCACCCAAAAATTATGTCATTAATGACTCACCCTCATGTCGTTCCAAACCCGTAAGACATTTTTTCATCTTCGGAACACAGTTTAAGATATTTTAGATTTAGTCCGAGAGCTTTCTGTCCCTCCATTGAAAACGTATGTACGGTATACTGTCCATGTCCAGAAAGGTAATTAAAACATCATCAAAGTAGACCATGTGACATCAGTGGGTTAGTTAGAAGTTTTTGAAGCATCTAAAATATATTTTGGTCCAAAAATAACTAAAACTACGACTTTATTCAGCATTGTATTCACTTTTGGGTCTGTTGTTCATCCTGGTTCACGACTCTTGTTCAGTTTACAGTTTCGTTTACAGTCTGAGGGAGACGCACGCTGTATTCAAGCTATTTTTTAAAATGGTGCATGTCGCGGATGTCCTAATCGCCAAAAACAACGACGTAAAAGTTCATTACCAACGCCGACAGATGAAAGGATTCAATGGAATCAATTCAGTGGAATCAATTCAATGGAATCAATTCAATGGAATCAATTCAATGGAAAGGATTCCGGAAGAGAATACAATGCTGAATAAAGTCGCATTTTTTATTATTTTTGGACCAAAATCTATATAAGATGCTTCAAAAACTTCTAACTAACCCACTGATGTCACATGGACTACTTTGATGATGTTTTTATTACCTTTATGGACATATATATGGACAATATACTGCACATACATTTTCAATGGAGGGACCGAAAGCTCTCGGACTAAATCTAAAATATCTTAAACTGTGTTCCGAAGATGAACGGAGGTCTTACGGGTTTGGAATAACATGAGGGTGAGTCATTAATGACATAATTTTCATTTTTGGGTGAACTAACCCTTTAAGTGCCGTTCAGTCATTTTTGACCGAAAAAAATTCTTTTTTTAGAATTTTTACTTAATTGGAATGGTATAAAAACTTGGTAAAGGTTTTGTCGGATCGGTCATTTTTGACCACCACACAGGCAGCAACAGAGGGTTAACAAAAAAAAACGTGAAGTCCAAAGTCTAACTATTTGAATAGGCAATCTGATGATTATGATGGCCCTGGTGAAGAAACTGTATGAAAATGTACTTGTATTTGTTTAATTGGTTTCTGAAATGTCTCTTTGTGTTCTCCAGCCCTGTAGCCGTTATAGCTTATCAAAGCTGTCCATGAAGGTAACTACACATTTGCTTAGTGGTGGTGGAGCTCTATTTCCTCCTAGCTCTCTTCTTGCTTATTTTTATATCTGTATTCACATTCTCTAACTTAAAAAGCTGGTGTGTACAATGGCATGCTAAGTGCTTGTGCTAACATGCTGGGCTGTGCTCGGGGGCTTTTGGCGCCTGAGCTCATATGCTTGTCGCTCTTTCCAATCTTATAATTTATTCAAGCAACACAGGTAGTGCAGCATAAATTTTTCATGTCTGACAAACTGATGGATGTAAAGATGAATATGAACATATTTGAATTTTTAATAAATTCCCCCTTATCTGTCTTGGCCATCGTCTCTTATCTTCTCTAAGAAAATGCACCTCTCTATGTTTTATCACTGTCTGTCAAGTTTAATTGCATTAAATCATATTTGATTGTCCAGTAATGTAAGGATGTGCTTATGTTCAAAGCTGATTTGTTTTTGGGTTGTCTGACTGAATGAAGAAACCCTATAAAAAGTCTATCAGACCTTGATCCGGCATGTTTCTTGTGTTCAAAATAGAATAGAAGAGAACGTAGCTCATTTTTTAAAACAAAATTTACATTAATTGCCTATAATTTATTGTTAAATGTGGTGAATTTGTTACACAAAGCAGTGTTTTGAAGGGAATGAACTTTTGTCCCTGAAGCACTACTGCTAAAATATTAAAGCTAAATTAAAAAAATAAATAAAAATAATCTAGAGTGGACAGACTAGAGATTGTCTAGTCTGTTGTTTAGTGACAGGATGATCCTACCCATCTCTAGTATGATGATAACTGTGCATTCTTTCTTATTTGACAAGACTTTTTGCTAAATGTATCTGGCTATTCAGGAGTAACTGCCTTACCATTTTGATTTGTTACTCTTTTGTACTGAAATTTTTCACTAATTACTTTATTTATTTATTTTATTTTTTGGATGTTGTCAAAGCAACAATACAGTCAGGTGATGAATTTTGGCCCTTCGAACAGGTTACATTCCGGCAGTGCAAGTATTTCAGAGGGTGAACCTATTTCTTTTGGTACGGTGACAAGAAATAACGTCAGTCTGTAGGAATTCTGACACTCCCTCAGTGCATTCAGTGCACTCATTTAAAAAATAAACAAGATGTATATAATTCCATTATATAAATCAAATTTAACCATACAGTTGTACAACAAACTGTAAAATTGGACCCATTCTTACCTACTTCAGTAGGTAACTAAGCCCAAACACACCCTGGCTTTATGTCCTGAATAGTTTTCCTTGCCTTTCTGAGGAAAAATACATCTCTGTCAGCAATGTTGGAAGAAACTGCATTACAAACTGGGTCATTTCTCAACAAACAGTCATAACTCAGTCATAATAAGGATAGAAAACTCTCCAAGGCTAATATGGAGATTTTAGGACTTCAGAAATGAGGATGCATGTTACACTTTGTAGGGAATGGATATGTAATATAAGCATCACAGCAAAGAATCCATAGATTTCTGTAATGCGTTACTAAATGCAGGTAATAAAAGAAACAAAAACAAAATTTGATCAGTATTTGATGCCAACTTTGATCAGCATTCTTCATCAAATCCTACAGCATACAAACAAAAATGTTCTTATCTATACAAGTACATCAGTGCTGCATCAAGTTGTCCTAAATACCATGAATGGTTAGTAGGCGATACAGTATGTTTAGGTTGCAGGCGAATGTGAAGTTCACATCTTCCTTGCAGCCACCAAAAACACAGTTTCTCTTCTAAAAGAGAGTGACAGAGTTATTTATAGGTCTTTCTTACAGTGATCACATGCATTCAGAGAGCATGAAAGCAGGACATTGAAAATGTCATAAGGATCACTGGTGATTAGAGATTATGCCAGCTGGAGCCTGTGGGTGTCTCTATTATAGCAGCATGAAGAGATATGAGCTTACTTTCTATGGACAAGAATACCTACAGGAAGCTTTGTGGGAGTTTGTTGTGGTTGAGGGTAGCAACGCTAAGTTCCGTTCAGCTCAGAAACTCAAAATTTCAAACTTCATACTTAGGAAAGTGCAAAAGAACGCAACTTTGAAGTCAGTCTTTATATTTCAAAACACCGTATGTGTAAAACTTCTCAGAAATGCTCTTAAGAATAGTCTTAAGTTTAGACTTAAGTGTCAAAAACAAAGAGTAGGACTTTTCTAAGAGTAGGAGACTTTTATAAAAAAGCTAAAAGCAACTTTTAGTAAAGTATAAGACTGATTCTTAAGTGCTGACTTAAGTGTTGTGAAATAAGGACTACAATGATGTAAACTCAAAATGGCCATCCTTAATCTCTGAATCAGCCAGTAGCAAGCCTGCAAGGGTGAAGTACCAGCAGCACAACACCTATAATTTAATGTTATTATATAAAAAAATAAAAAATTTAAAAAGACACTGAAATGTTTTAATATTTTTATTTATTTTTAAAAATAGCTTTGTATTGTGCAAAATTATCACAAATTAGTATTGATGGTGTGGAATCTTTTTCTATTGATATATGACTACTCATTTACAGTTAGAGTAATGATGTGAACACAAGTTCCACAAGTTATTTTTTTTTAAATGTATTAAAAGATGTAAGCATATTGTGTAGCTGTGCTTGGAGTCAATTGTTTCAGGTGTGATAATAAAATGAAATTTCAAATTATTTCAAATTATTTTTGGCCAGGCTATCATGCAAATAAATTATGAACAAATGCAAAAACAAGAGAGAACCAATGAAATATTAAAAACTGATTATGTTGTAGTCAATGTCATATTTTAAAATATTTAAATAATACAAACTTAAAAATAAAAATATTTTGATGGTTTAAGCAAAACTGTAGGGTCATTAAAAAAAAAAAACTTTGCACATCAATTTTGGCCATTATGTTTGGTGTGGTAAGTTTAGCAATAGTACTACTTAAGAGCCTGCTTACTGTGGACTGATGGGTTCAAGTCATCACCGGTGCACTGCTGCATTCTTACAGTCACCAAAAAATATATTAGAAAAGCTTTCCAGCACTGGAGAGAGCTAAGTGGGAAGGCCTGGAAACAGACACAGAGTCTGCTTTGATTCCTTCTCATGTAAGTAACACTGGGTTTTGATTGTCTAGAGCAGCTGTTCTGTTGGAGATTAACAAGAATCTCTTGTTTGTATTTACTCTTGTGTACTGTACGTTCATTTTTTGTGCTTCCTTGTTGTTCATTCATCATCTGCGCTTTATTTTTCGTGAAGACATTTTGACATTTCTGACATTTTGTTTCGTGTCAGCGGTGATAAACAGACATCCACTCGCATTGCGTGTGTAACAGTGGCCAGACTGAGATTGAGTGAGATTTTTGCAGTTAAACAACTGCAAACTGATGACTGCTAGAGAATGAGACATCTTGTTGCCATCTTGTTACTCCTAACTAGGTTAGGAGACCTTTGCAGCTCTCCTAAATAATGTAGGAGCTAAGACCTAGTCTTGACACTTAGGAACTTATTCTTAAGTCTAGGAATAAGAGTAAAATTACGTCATTAGAATTCTGACTAAAATTTTACTCTGAGCGGCTTTATACATACAATAATGCACAATAATAATAAACATTCACTTTTAAGCAAATAAAATGCATAAGTGAACAGTTCCTACATTATATCATAAAATAAAACACATCAAATGATCTTCTCTGTTGATAATTGTACACAACAAAAACTAAGAGCTTACTAAAGTTGTTTTTATTTACTTATTTATTTATTGCTAATAGATGGCTTTGTTGAAGATATCCTATAGGAATATAACACATTTGACTTTGAATAGAATGTAGCATAACAAGTGGGTTCAGCCAAACCAGACCTTTTAAGTCACTTTTAAGTCAGTTCATTCAGCGGCCATCTTGGAAACCCCCTGGGTAGCTATTTTCTTTGTATGTAATAGACGTACAGCTCTTTGCTTGAACGGGAGAGGACCAAAATCTCTAAATCTGTTTTTCAAGAATATGTTTTAATAACATTTACAAGCCAGCCCAGCTACCAAGAGCTAAGATATAAGATAATAAAACTGATTTTAAACTCTCTTTTAAAGGTGGGGTAAGCCATATTTCAAAAACTACGTTTACATGCACCAATTTTCGTCAATCGGAATGAATTGAGTCCAATTGCAGATCTGTTTACACATACTCTAAACATTGTAATCTGATTCAAATATCTGTTTATATGTGTTTTATATACATTCCGATTAAAACTTTTGCACACGCGCTCTGCGTGTGACGTTATATCAGTCACACTTGCCGAGACAACCATGGACGTGACACCAACAGAGCTCATCGTTATTTTTGCCCTGTTTGCAGTGGCGTAGCGGACAGGCACGCAGGGTTGCGGGTTGCAACCCAGGTTGCGTCAACAGACAATGATCATGTATCGACAATAGTCAGAGATATTGTCAAAAGCATCAAATATTGGCAATATTAAGGGGATTTGGTGTTTCCAATTAATGTAGGCCTGTTACATTCTTCTAGTCTATTATAATTACTATTAGGTTAGGCTTCTTTTATTATTAAATTAATGTTATAATAAATTTGCCCCACAATAATTTCATAGCGCATCACCGCATAACTGACGTGCTGTGAGGATAATAAAAGATTAGGCTATTAGGTATTTTTTGAAAATGTTTTAGGTCTACATTTTTAGGTCTATTATACAATGATTTATAGGCCTATAATTAAAATTATTAGGAGTGTATAATATTTCCTAACACTGCAGTCATCAATGAAAATTAGCACATATTACTTCAAGCACCGACTAAAAAAAAAACAACTTGTTTAACATGAAATACTATTATTCTCATTTGTTTCACTAGCCTATATGTACGGCCATAAGAGAAATAATGGAATAAATTAAGACAGTTATATACCGTTATCAGCATATTATGCTGAAATTCGTCTCTGAGAGAAAATGCTCCGTTAATGCAGTGTCCGACAGCTCTGTCACTTTTTACATTCACTTTCTGTAGGGTAGTGAATACTGACCAAGGTTGAGACTTTTTCACCGGCATAACTCTTGTGCAAAGTTTGCACGTTGCTTCTTGTGTGATATCCATTAGCTTCCCTTCTTGTTTTAAAACGTAAAGATTTCCAATATTATGACGTATCTCCCCACCACTGCCTGTTGGAATACATCTTTACTAAACTAAAGACGTGAACGTGAACTTGCACACTGCGTAATGCGCGTCAACATTGTACTGCGCATGTGCCCCAGAGACTTCTGAATACGATTGAGAAAGTAGTCGGATTCGAGCGTTTACATGGGGGGTTTTTTTGCTGTTGGATCAGATTAGAAAAGGAATAAACCAGCCCTTCCAGTCCATTGAAATTTCATTCGGATCGAGCTCTATCGGATCGATTAAGGTGTTTACATTAACGTTTTTCAATCCAATTGAGCCGTCAATCCGATTACAAATGGATTATTTGGGTGCATGTAAATATAGCCACTGTTGGACTTTGTTGATATTTGAAATCAACCCAAACAAATCCACCCCTCTCTTCATTGCTCCACCTCTAAAGCTCACCCTCCAATCCTAAACACCCTTCTCTGAATCGTTCTCAAACCCCGCTTGCCAAATGCTCTAACAATGACGCTAAAGATTGCATTCTCTAGCGGTCGTCAGTGCGCAGGTGTTTACCTGCACAACTCTCAATAGCTGGCCACTGCTACACACGCAGTGCGAGAGTGGATGTCTGTTTATCACAGATGACGTGCAACAAAATAATGCTTCGCGAAAAATAAAGCGCAGATGAATGACAAGGAAGCACAAAAATTAATGTACAGTACACAAGAGTAAATACAAACCAGAGTTTGTTGGTTCGTTGTTAGTCGCCAACAACACAGCAGCTCCAGACAATCAATGACACTCAAACCCAGTGTTACTCACGTGTGAAGTGAAATCAAAGCAGCCTCCGCATCTGTTTTCAGGCCTCCCCGCTTAGCTATCTCCAGCACTGGAAAGCTTTTCTAATATTAACATGGGTCCTAAAGTCCTTGCCCAGTCATAAACCATCATTCCAGTGATATTCTTTTGAGCTCTTTTGTATTGTGTCTCATCTCTCTTTCTGCAGTATTTCTTCAAATCTCCCTCTTGCTCATTCTGTCTCTTCGACTGTCATATGCCCCCTAATGCTGATTGGTTACACGTTTGTTGTTGGTGTCGGCCCGACTAACTTCCAGACAGTGTTTTTGAAATATGCTTACCCCACCTTTAATTGAAGCAGAGATTCCCAATTCCTCTCACTCATTTTTCTACAAGTGGCCTGCTGTCTCCTCTTTCCTCATACTGGCTGTGATCTCCAATAACTTACAAAACTATCTTTCTCCCACTTTTTATCTTGCCTCTATTATTTCCATTGAGAACAGTGAAGAGTGTTTGTTTGATTGAATGTTTAATATGCTCTGAATTACAATGTCTCTGTTTCCCTCTTGTGTAATTCAACAGTGTAATCCAGGAGACCTGCGAGCCCTGCGGAAGGGCATGACCCTCTACCACTCAGAATCACAGCTGTCCTCCCTCCCCCAGAGGCAGGAGGCCCTGCTGAATGTGAGTGATCCTCTCCAAGCCACTGTACAGAGATATCAATCCAAGTATAAGTAACTACGGTACCTGCTGTTACCGTATTTTCCGGAATATAAGCCACGTTTTTTTTTAATCAAAATCTCTAAATCTAAACCAATGTGCGACAACTTATATTCCAAAGCAGTTTATATAATGTAATTAATATCAACCAAGAAAAACACACATTTGGATTAGTGCCAAATGAGAGATATGTAAATCTAAGTTTATTCATAGCTCAATTCCCATATGCCTGTAGTTTTTGTTTCGCTTTAAATAAATTAATTTAGGCTTGGCTTTTGTAATAAGTGTTGTTCATAATGAATGGCACTATAATTTATGTATATTTTATACTTCTATTTTTCATTTATTTAATTGTATAATTAATTAGATTTAAATTTGTAATCAGTTGGCACTGACAGCCACAAAATAATAGCTCAAACCAGAAATCATAGAACACACAGGGAGATTATTCCAAAATGAAAGTTCAGCTTAATCAGTTTAGCATGAGTGTGTGGGGAAAAAAAATAAGGAGATCCTTGGTACGTCAAAACTTTCATCTGTTGTACTTTGCTTTAGGCTTTTCCTGTATGGAACCGGAGGCTCTTTTCATATCTTTGAAAACTTTTTTTTTTTTCTTTAATTTTCGCCTGGAAAATTAGTAGAACCATATGCTGTAAAATCTGATGAATAAAAAGAAAAGCAAATGTGCCTTTAGCCAGTGCACAGGAAGTCTCGCCACTGTGTTTTATGTTGTATGCTTGCTTGAAAATCTTGCCATTGTCAGCTGAAATTCTTTATAACGTTCATGCAGAGCTTGAATTGAATTTCTTTAAATTGTTTTGACTCAGCATCCCCTCTGAGAAAACAGGTCAAGCTCCCATTTTATTCCATTTGACCTTTCATGTTTTATAGATTTTTGGTGCCACTTCCAATCAATGTGTGGTTTGAACAAAAGCATCACACATTACCATCGCACAGCATTGTTTTGTGTGTAACGCTAAATTATCTGATTGTTAATCAGGTACATTAGATAATTAAAGGCAGCTAATTTCAGCTGATTTAGTTCACTAATGGTTTAATTAGTTTGCATCACAAAATTAATGATTGTGTTAACATTTTATTTGATTAAATTAGCATTTTTATTGACTGTGTAATGTGAAAATTATGACTATTTCAACAATACAACAGGCCAAACTTTTACAAGATTTTTAACAGAGATTTATTAAAGGGTTAGTTCACCCAAAAATGAAAATTCTGTCATTAAGTACTCACCCTCATGTCGTTCCACACCCGTAAGATCTTCGTAACACAAATATATTTTTGATAAAATCCGATAGCAGTGAGGCCTCCATTGCCAGCAAGAGAATTAACACTTTCAGATGCCTAAGAAGCTATATTATATTAAATATAAAGACATATTTAAAACAGCTCATGTGACTACAGTGGTTCAACCTTAATGTTATGAAGCGACGTAAATACTTTTCTGTGCGCCAAAAAAAAAAACGAAATAAAAAGACAAGTGCATAAACTAAACATATTTACAGAATAAATCCCTCAATGAGCAAAAAAAAAAAAAAAAAAAAAAAAAAAATCATGTGACTTTGCCTCAACAAAGGATGTGATCTGATAACTGGACTAATGAGCAGACCAGTTTCATCACACATCAAACAAAAAAACAAAATAACGACTTTTTTCAACAATATCTAGTGATGGGCGATTTCAAAACACTTCTTCATGAAGCTTCGAAGCTTTACAAATCTTTTGTTTCGAATCAGTGGTTCGGAGCATGAAATTTGAACGGTTCTCCACTGGGGGGCATGACAGTTTGATGCAGGCTCTGAACCACTTTTTTTTGTTTGTTTCTTGTTTTGCTCATTGGGGGATTTATTCTGTAAATGTGTTTCCATCGTAGTTTATGCACGTCTTTTTAGCAGCTAAAAAAAAAAAAAAGTGTCCGCTTATAATGCGCAATTTTAAAATGAATGCGCATCTTGGTGTTTCTTTCGATCCAGTGTTTTTTTAATGCGATATCCTACAATGCGCATACATGTCATTTCCGTATGTAGTAGATGCATGCAATTTGAATTCAACCACAGTTTTGCTGTCTAAGGAACAATGCCAGAGTTTTTCATCTTTAGTGATTTTTATAAGTCTAAATAGATTGAGAATGACTATTCAAATATTTAAAAATAGTTTTCTGGTGTTTCCATGGGAACCATCTCATAATATGGAGAGTTCCATCTGGAAGCTTTTGATTGATAAGCTCTCTCATGAAACATAGAAAAGTGTATTAGATACTCATTAGATCATCATTAACACGGCACACAGCACAACACATAAACGCTTGTCCCCCATCATTCTCCCTTTAAGAACGTTTTTAAATAGGTGTTTTGTGGTCATAGTCAGAATGTATGCAGATCATGTCCGGCTCTCTTCATGTGGTATGAATGATTAAACACAACCAGGGGCTTTTTGTCCTCCCCAGCTGTCTGGGCTGCTGTGTGCAATGTTGAGCTAAGATGAATGTTTTAGATGGAATGTAGTTTTCATTATGAATGATATTCATATCTCTGAGTTGAGACAGATAATTAACAATGATGCATTAGTCAATATATCACCAATAAGAACAGGACTATGATGCATATGTGCATGGTAGCTGGTTTGTTTTTATCATCTACCTCTTTAGCCAAGTATCCAACAGCTGTAAGTCTGACAAAAAAGAGAGTATTTCTACTCGGCAGTCATCTTCGCTTTTATGTACTTGAATGGCGAATCATCAGATTCTACAAAACTGTTGGTTATACTTACCTCTCTGTAGTTCCGTTGGTCAACCACTTAAACCAAACCGGACCCATTAATGACTAGCTATAAACCTCGTACCATGTTTCAATGGTTTAAGATGATTTTTCCAGCAGGATGTTTTTAAATTTTTAACATTGTGTCCTTTTATCTTTTACAACAAGGCTTGGTTTAAAAGGTGGTTACAAAAAGGCAGAAGTCAACCCTGAAATTATATATATTTTAAAACAAACCATCAATTAAAGCAATGAGTCACACGACTTGAATCATATTCAAAATATTGGTGTTAAGAAAATGGTAGAAGGAACAAAGGAAATATAGTGAAAATAAAATTGTGCTTGTTTAGCTGGTGGACCAGCATAGCAATGCTGTTCTCAAGAAATATAATAATAATTTTTTGTAACAATGTAAAAGTGTTTACTGTCAATTTTGAGCAATGTTATTTGCCCCATACCCAGAATGTTGGCCAGAAGCAAACTGACCACCCCATGCTTTCTCTTCTATAGGGAACTGGAAGACTACAGACCAGTGAATCTTCTCCCTCCACTGGGTTTATCTCATCTGTACAGAAACCTGAAGCTGTGGTTCATGCAATGAAGGTACACACATTCCACAATCACACACATTATCAAATAGTGTGTATATATATATAGTCACTTAAATCACTTTCTTCCCCATTCTGATGTGCATTTTTAACTTCAGCAGATTGACTTGATCATGTGTATATATATATATATATATATATATATACACATATATATACATATATATACACATATATATACATATACATATATATATATATATATATATATATACATATACATATATATACATATACATGATCAAGGCAATCTGCTGAAGTTAAAACTGCACATCAGAATGGGGAAGAAAGTGATTTAAGTGACTTTGAACGTGTCATGATTGTTGGTGTAAGACGGGCTGGTCTGAGTATTTCAGAAACTGCTGATCTACTGGGATTTTCACAGACATCCATCTTTAGGGTTTACAGAGAATGGTCCAAAAAACAGAAAATATCCAGTCAGCAGCAGTTCTGTTGGTGAAAATGCCTTGTTGATGTCAGAGGAGAATGGCCAGACTGGTTCGAGCTGATAGAAAGGCAACAGTAACTCAAATAATCACTCGTTTCAACCAAGGTCTGCAGAAGAATGCATCTCTGAATGCACATGTTCAACCTTGAAGCAGATGGGCTACAGTATTAGAAGACAACACCGGCTGCTACTCCTGTCAGCTAAAAACAGAAAACTGAGGCTACAATTGTCACGGGCTCACCAAAATTGGACAATAGAATATCCATCCATCCCTTTATGACCACAGTGTACCCATCTTCTGATGGCTACTTCCAGCAGGATAACACGCATGTCACAAAGCTCAAATCATATCACACTGGTTTCTTGAACTTGACAATGAGTTCACTATACTCAAATGGCCTCCACAGTCACCATATCTCAATTCAATACAGCACTTATGGGATCTGGTCGAATGGGAGATTCTCATCATGTATGGGCAGCCGACAAATCTTCAGCAACTGCGTGATGCTATCATGTTAATATGGACCAAAATCTCTGAGGAATATTTCCAGCAATTTGTTGAATCTATGCCACAAAGAATAAAAGCAGTTCTGAAGGCAATTTAAAAATTAATCAGCACAAATCAAATATGATAAACAGAAGCTCAAATGCATGAGAACCAATTTTTGCTCTCATTTCACCCATCCAAATGCACACACACAGCAGTATTGAATATGCACCCAGAGCAGTAGGCAGCCATTTTTGCTGCAGTGCCCAGGGAGCGATTGGGGGTTAGGTGCCTCTCTCAGGGTACCTCAGTTGTGGGTAATGAGAGTGAAAGAGAGTGCTGTTCATTTACTAGTTACTGAGACTCAAACCTGCTACCTTTGGGTTAAATCCGACTCCCTAACCATTAGACCACAACTGCCCCAGCATAATAGTTTGAGATAAATCTTAAAATAAACTTTTTGCTTTAGTATTTGTACTTCTTTTGCAGGAAATGACATCAATAGTTGTACAGTATGAGTGACTTAATGACTTTAGGTTTAAAAAAAAAAAATGTTCTAAATGTATTAACAGGTTCTGGAGGTCCATGATAATCTGGACAAGCAGCTTCCAGAAGAAAGTGAGGAAGACCTGAGTGAGAAAGAGAAAGCCATAGTGCGAGAGATGTGCAACGTGAGTGTTTATCTTGATTTTTGACAGTGATGAGGCCTGTTCACACTAAGGATGATAACTATAATGATAATGATAAAGATATAGTTCTAAAATCATTCTAAATATAAAAGAATAGCAGAGTCCACACCACAACTATAAGGTTAAAGGCATAGAGGAGCAATTTAGTTGGAATTACTTTCAGAACAATTTTTTCCTGCTGATGAACAATAAAAACATTGGGCAATCAGAATCTGTCCTGCTTTAAAGAGCTCGCGCATTTAAAGCAGCAGATGATAAAACTGCAGCGCGTGCTTAGAATTTAACAGACCAATATCATCCACTGGTGTTGACGCAAATATAGTTATGGTTATGGTTATAGTTATCGTTCTTGGTGTGAACGAGCCTATAGATCTATCAGGCACTCAAAAACATAAACAATCCAAATGCTTCAATGACTTCATTCACTTGACCCGTTGTTAAATCTGCATGATTACTGCATAATTTAAATGTTAAAAGAAAAATGGAAGAGAAAAATTATTTTAAAAAATCACACCAACCAAGCCCATCATTTTTTATTTTTTTTTTACTTTGTAAGCACATTTTACTTGAAATCTCACTGCCCACAGAAATGTCCAGTTCATGTCTATTAAAAGCTTCCCTTCACAAGGAAGTGTTACCAAGTGGGTGGAGCTCTTGGAAGGGTCAGTTAATGGATAGGTTGGTACACAGAGCTCTGTGCTCATCATAGCATGAGCCAATAGTTTGATCTGTTTGTTGGGCAGTGGAATGTTGGAATGAAGGAATCCAGTTTGGAAATCTAACTCACAATAACACCTCTGTGCTTCTCACCTGGAGACGCCTGGCCTATTTAACACCATTGTGAATGCTGTTCATAAGAGATCTGGATGGATGGATGTTTGGGCTTGTTTTTTCTTGCTTTCTGTGGGTGGTAATAGTGTTATATTAAATATGCTAGACAAGTAGCAGTGACTTGGCCGATATTAATTTTAACTTTTTTTTTAAATGGTCGATCTTAGATGTTTAATTGTGCTTGCTCATTTCCCCTTTTTTTATTACATGTTGTAGTGTAAAATAACATACCCTTTACAAACGTTTTTTTTTTTTGCGTACAGATGACAATGTTGTCAAAACGATCCCCGTTTACACAGATCTGCAAAAATTATTAAAAACTTTGTATTATTCATACCAGGCCAGTAGTTGGCGTTGTCACTTTGTAAACAAACACTATGCGCCTATAGACTGAACATGTAAAAGAGTGCCCCAGGGATGACGCGTTTTTGTAGGCCACCCGGAAGTTAGCGGCGCACGGGTTCCTTCGGCTGAAAGCCTATTAATTTTTCCCATAGACTTTTGGAAAATCGCAGAAAATAAGCTCTGTGTTTAACAGAGGGTTATGACACTTACACGTTTTGTCTATCAAGATAATCTTTACAATTTAACACAACATTTATAGATTTTGAAGCCTAAATAAAGTCGTCAGATATAAAAGGCTAACAGTAGGCTATAAACGGACTACAGCACACCATGGTCGCGGATCAACGTCGTCACCACCAAGCGTCCTCAAACTTTATTTAGAAAACAACTCTATTTAAAAACATGCTCACTGGTTATGATCTGCACTGTGTATGAATACTTATCCACTTTTTCATGAGAAATGCTGTCCAAATGTCCTGTTTGTCATGATGACGTCTAAAGTCCCTGCCAAAGGAAGTAGTCCCTTTTAGCAATTTGTTAGCAACCGCCGATTTTAAGACACAGTAAAAGTTTAAAAAATCACAAGTGGGTTATAACTGGCGTGTTTTATGTCATAGATCAAAACGTGAAAATATTTAGAGGCTTTGTTAACCACAGACCTTATTTCAGGCGATTTAACAAAAACCCATTCAAAAAACCCATAGACTTTACGACGTTGGAACCGAAAGTCCTAAAATGCTAACTCGCTTCCGGGTTTTGCCTACAAAAACGCGTCATCCCTGGGGCACTCTATACACATGTGCATGATGTCACCATTTTCACAAATTCACATTTTTGTAGTTTACACGGAGACAATATCGTTTTCAAAAGTTTGCGTTTTCAGCCCCCCAAAATGCCATTGTGATTTAAATAAATGGCATAAAAAAATGCATAAAAACTTTTCTGTTTTTTGTTGAAAATGCCCCTTTAGATATTCTTTTTTACCATCGAATGCTCACTTTAATAACATTGTTCAATGTAATGTTTCAATTCAAATCTCAGAATGAAAATACATTATATATCATATCTCACAGAAGTGAGTACACCCCTCACATTTTTGTAAATATTTTATTATATCTTTTCATGTGACAACACTGAAGAAATTACACTTTGCTACAATGTAAAGTAGTAAGTGTACAGCTTGTATAACAGTGAAAATTTGCTGTCCCCTCAAAATAACACACAGCCATTAATGTCTAAACCGCTGGCCACAAAAGTGAGTACACCCCTAAGTGAAAATGTCCAAATTGGGCCCAAAGTGTCAATATTTTTTGTGTGGCCACCATTTCTTTCCGGCACTGCCTTAACCCTCTTGGGCATGGAGTTTACCAGAGCTTCACAGGTTGCCACAGGAGTCCTTTTCCACTCCTGTATGATGACATCACAGAGCTGGTGGATGTTAGAGACCTTGCAATCTCCACCTTCCGTTTGAGGATGCCCCACAGATTGGCCAGTCCATCACCTTTACCCTCAGCTTCTTAAGCAAGGCAGTGGTCGTCTTGGAGGTGTGTTTGGGGTCGTTATCAGGTTGGAATACTTCCCTGCGGCCCAGTCTCTAAAGGGAGGGGATCATGCTCTGCTCATTCATGGTTCCCTCAGTGAACTCTAGCTCCCCAGTGCCGGCAGCAATCATGCAGCCCCAGACCATGATACTCCCATCACCATGATTGACTGTAGGCAAGACACACTTGTCTTTGTACTCCTCACCTGGTTGCCGCCACACACGCTCGACACCATCTGAACCAAATAAGTTTATCTTGGTCTCCTCAGACCACTGGACATGGTTCCAGTAATCCATGTCCTTAGTCTGCTTGTCTTCAGCAAACTGTTTGTGGGCTTTCTTGTGCAACATCTTTAGAAGGGGCTTTCTTCTAGGATGACAGCCACACAAACTAATTTGATGCAGTGTAAGACGTATAGTCTGACCCCCCACCCCTTCAACCTTCAACAATGCTGGCAGCACTCATACGTCTATTTCCCAAACACAACCTCTGGATATGACGCTGAGCATGTGCACTCAACTTCTTTGGTCGACCATGGCGAGGCCTGTTCTGAGTGGAACCTGTCCTGTTAAACCATTGTATGGTCTTGACCACCGTGCTGCAGCTCAGTTTCAGGGTCTTGGCAATCTTCTTATAGCCTACGCCATCTTTATGTAGAGCAACAATTTTTTTTTTCAGATCCTTAGAGAGTTCTTTGCCATGAGGTGTCATGTTGAACTTCCAGTGACCAGTATGAGCGATAACACCAAATTTAACACACCTGCTCCCCATTCACACCTGAGACCTTGTAACACTAACGAGTCATATTCACTTTTGTGGCCAGCGGTTTAGACATTAATGGCTGTGTGTTGAGTTATTTTGAGTGGACAGCAAATTTTCACTGTTATACAAGCTGTACACACTACTTTACATTGTAGTAAAGTGTAATTTCTTCAGTGTTGTCACATGAAAAGATATAATAAAAAATTTACAAAAATGTGAGGGGTGTACTCACTTCTGTGAGATACTGTACATTATAACATTGTGATGCCTAAATTCACTTGTAGCATTTAAAATGATTGATTTTAGTTTTTAGTGTTTTTTTAGGCAAAATATTATAGAATATCTGCTGTTTTTTTAGTTATTGCCCATAGCAAAAATAGTAATTGGTGAATCCCTAATTATAGGCTGTAAATTATATATGAGCCTAATTTACATAGAAAGTAGTGAAGAATGACTACAGCTTTTAAGATGCAGGTTTTGGACTGACATACAACAACTGATTTGTGTTCAGGTGGTGTGGCGAAAGCTGGGTGATGCAGCAGGATCAAAGCCGTCCATCCGACAGCAGCTCTCTGGGAATCAGTTCAAAGGTCCTCTATAGCATATGAGGAACATTCCTCCTTCTGTTCATCCACCTTGAAACTCCAACAGGGCCAAACTGAGAAACCACTCACAGCAACAACAGGCAACATGAACACTCCTGTCCACAACCATCTTCCATGTCAAGTCATTTGGAGTCGAACTTGCCATTGACGTTGGATCACTCCACACCAGTTTTCAGATAGTAGCCATGTTTTATATTGTCAATAGGTGAACATTATAAGCAATAATCTGCATGGAAATAACATTGTTTGACTATTAATTATATTTGTTTTACTATGGATCTTGTTTGAATTCATGGCCTTGGCCCAAATGGCACATCTTCTATGAACCAGCAGTCATTGACAGTTACCCAACAGTCAATGTGGTCAAATGTAGACTCCACAAAGATCCATAAAGGACGGTGCCATTTGGGACAAGGCCCATGAAGTGTTTACAACTGGCAGCTAGTCATGTTCAGTCAGTTTGCCTCATTTGTATTTTTTCTCTTTTTTTTTTTGCTTCTTTTTTTTCTTTTTTACTTAACAGTGATGTCAGAAAACTCATTATTGATTCTTTACAATCTTCTATACAATGTTGGGTCCATCAAACTTCCAGAGCAAAATGGGCGATACCAGATAAGGCTCCCTCCACTCCACTGTGTTCTGGTACCCTTTCTGTGCATCAGTAACGTACAGAAATGACTCTGAAAGACAATGTAAGATATGTACAAAAGCTTTAAATCACTTTATTATTATGTTGTCTTTTTAAGTCTTTTTACTTTTTCTAGTGGCTGTTTTTAACTCAACAGCGTATGGGGTTTTCCTAACAGCGCAACACTTTTTAAACAATGCAGCTGAGACACAATAACAGCACAATACATGCTAAATATGATTTTCCCTGTTCTTGTATAAAAAACAGCTGGTGGTCACAACTGAAATCCATTGTTTTTGTATGTTTAAGATGTCAAATTTCAAAACAGTGTGCTGTGCATGCTTGACAATCACGTCTCTCAGGTCTGGGGAAATTACAAGTGTACATCAAAATCATGTGGCTGAAACAATAGATTTGTCCTTTTTCCAGCCTTTTTGTTTATATCCATGATTACAGTTCGTTGAGAATGGCACTGAATCCATTTGAACTGACCCTTTAACAGTCAAGACTAATATATTGACAGAAATCATTGTGGTAACCTAATGTTTAAAGATCTAAGCTGTCCAGTTCAACCCTAAGTAGGGGTGACCTTCAAATCTAAGACTTCTCTAAGGCCCTTTCATGTCATGCAGGTCAAGGCATAACACACCACCAGAGTTGGCGGTAATGCATTACTTTTTTCAAGTAACTAAAGTAACATTGCATTTAAATTTACTACAAAATATCAGTTAGCTACTTTTTCAAATAAGTAACGCAAATTACTTTGTTTTATCTTTTATTGACCGACAACTCTCCTGTCCCCATGTTGAGAGAAATCAGAAGTTGCTGCCTTCATGTGCTCTTGGAATTATCGTAAATACAAGTTTCGTAGGTAAAAATTGCAAATGAACGCCCTCCAATTTCCAATTTAGAATATGGAGTTACATGTAGAACGACCACCATTCACAAAGTTATTCATGTTTCCCACCCATTGCTTGTTGGCTTATTCAGTATTTTGGCTAATTTGATAATGTTTTCAGTTCTCATTGTGTAGTGTAGTACTTTCATCACTATATAACGAATTTTATGTTTAAATTCCACACATTTTCCCTCAAAAGCCTGCAGGGCCTGCTATTCGACAGAACAAGCATCAATCCCTTAAGTAGTGATCAAGGATATAGCAAGTGATATTTAGCTAATTTAAATGCATGTCAGCAACTGTTTAATGTATGTGAGTCTCTTTTTTCTGCTATTTTCTTTCAATGTCAGATAAACTTCTTGGCCAAGTTCTAAAACAGGCATGCTTATAAATGAAATACTAAGGCTGTGTTCAGAATGCAGTTTTAACATACTGATTATTGTGCAATATATGCTGAATACTAACATAAAAAACAAATAGTATGTAAAACAATACACATTATACAACCATAAACAGTAGTACTGTCATATGGAAAAGTAAATTATTTCATATTCAAATAAATATCAGCTAATTCCAGTTCGATCTTCACTCTGGAAATGGAAGGTTGAATAAACAGCATTGTGGGATACAATGTTGTTAAAAGTGTTCTTTGTTGTATACCGGATTTTGGTAAAATATATCGCAAAAAACTATGAGTAATATGTTAGTAAGCTATTCTGAACATTGCCAGAAATGGCTAAAGAAAGAGTTTGAAGAGTTTTAACGAATTAATCGGAGGTGTTTTCTCTTTATGGAAGAGTGTGTTTGATTGGCTGGGGTTTGACCCACCTGTCACAAACATGAGAAGTTGCTGTTGTTAATGAAAGGAGTTGCAAACAGATCCTATACAGATTCTCTTGGGAAATGGTCTGAACACAAAGCCATGATTTTCTTTTCTTTTTTTCTTTTTTTTTTTTTTCTTTTTTTGATGATTTTATTTTTGTGCTGCCTCTTTTGTGCATGAGGTTTTGTTTGAAACCTATGCACCTATACCCTGTGTTGTTTTATTGTGTACAACCTCTGAGGTTTATCCTGTCTTCAGTGCAAGCATGACTGCTGGAGACGTCGGGGTGTTTTATGACGGAGATGTAAAGAAAAAAGTTGTACAAAGTGAACCAAGCCGATTTTGTCAATAAAAAGCAAACTATTGCTTTGAGTCGTCACATTTATTTATATAGCGCTTTACCATACAGATTGTTTCAAAGCAGCTTCACAGTAATAAAATGCTGGAAAAAAAATATCAATTGTGAATTAAAACAACTTCAATTGCAGCTGTAAAGCAGTGTTGTTGTGTTGATTCAATTCAATCGCAATGTCGTTGTAAAACAGAATTTCAAGTGTGCATCTGTTTTCAAACATGATTAAAACATGGTATATCATGAACTAATGTAGCTGTTAACTTCACTAATGTGAAAATACCTTGCATTACACTTTGTTTAGTAACAAGTGTCAAGAACTTGATGCAATAAATTGATAATCAACTATAGGCTACTACTAAACATACTTTATGAAGCATATTTAGTTCAGTGGTTCTAAAATGGTGGATTGTGACCCTGAAAATGGGTCACAAGGCTGATCTGATAGGGCTGCCAAATGCAGCAAGTAATTGTGCAAAGTTATCAACTTTTATGTTTTGTTGATGTCAAAAGTGATTTAAATGCAAATGTCACTTGCTAAATTAGGATTAGAATAAACACATTAAACATTGGTTTGTGACATGGTTTGTGTTTACCACATATCTGTGGTGAATTTGGCTGTAGAAGTATTTTGGTACTGTGGGTCGCTGCTTGATGTCCAATGTGAAACCTGGTTCCAGTTCACATGCCAATGCAAAATAATAAAATAAATCTTTTAGTATTGTGCCCCCTAATGGTAAAAAGGGTAAATTACCCATTTTCACAATCATTTAATCTCATAGACAACCTCTCAAAATTCAAACCAAACATTTGAATGTTGGTAGCTTGTGGTCATCGCTGTATTAAGACCACAAATTTTTAATCATATGAATGCTTTGCAAAATGCTCAGTAAACACTTTTTTTTTTTTGCTAGTGATTTCCCACTATTTAACCAGATAAAACTCTGAGATTAAAAATCTCGGTAACACTATACGCATGATCTTCATATAAAATGAATTACTGCTCCATTTATACTTATTTATAAGCAAATATTACTATTTTATAAACATATTTATAAAGACTTATTAAGACCTATACCACATTATGAGAACAGTTATATTTATATTATTATAATTATTACATTTATATTATTTTATAATTACTTATAAGTCATGCATTTTCCTTTTCAATGCACGTTCAGTATTAATTACTCCGTCGTATGGTTTCATGAATGTATTTATAAAAATGCAGCTTGCATTGCTATAATGTTATTATATTATGGTTACAATGACCTTTTATTCAGATTTATTTCTGTCAAATTAGTCAATATATTGCTATAAATAGCTGTGTTGTGTTCTTATAAATACCTATTGTGAGAAATAATAGTTACTAATCTTTATAAATGTATCATTGTTGGCATTAAGTAAAGTGAAAACATAGGATGCAATTTTCCTAAATCAAATGTTAAGAAATCACGAATATGTGCTCATTTTACACTTTAAGTTGCTTACTTGTAAATGTAACTAATGAACAACAATTCCTGTAATAATAATAATAAACAGAAATCATTAATACAAACAGTTAAAAAAAAAAGTATCTTTTTTAAATGTTACATACTAGCAAAACACTGCAACAATATTTTTAAAGTAATTCCAAACTGCTATAAGCAATACCATGCAAATGGCTGAGGAGATATAGATTTTAACAAATCAAAATTACCATTCATTACCTCTAATGGAAACTTTATCCATTCAAGACATAATAACTAGTTGATACAGCAAACAAGTGCCTCTTTAACTATTTTATATTTGATCATTTATAAATCGGTGTATAATGGCTTATGAACATTCACATTGAAAAAGCAAATGTGTGGCTTATAAATGTATCTATAACTGTTCTTATAATGCAGTATAGATCTTAATGAGTCTTTATAATTATATATTTATAGAATAGTAATACTCACTTATAATGTGAGTATTAATAAAATGTATAAATGTGGCTATAATTTATTATATAAGCATGGTCTTCATAGAAAGTGTTACCAAAATCTCTTTTACAGAAGTGACCTGGCCATGATGGGCAGCACAGCATTTAAGAAACAAAAAAAAAAAAAAATTACAAATTATTCCTTCCTTTAACAGTTCACTAATAAAAAATTTAAAAGTATTCATCAACACTGGGATCTGCAATTTCAGGTAATTTTGTAAAAAGTTCCAGTCATCGGGTGCCGCGTACCGAAAGGCTTGTTTTCCAAATTCAGTTCCTGTATGTGGAACTGAGAGGATGTACAAATCCTGTGAGTGCAAAGAATAAGCTCCAAAAGGTTTGTGTTGGGTAAGGGAGGAAAGATATGGAGGCAACTGACCCAAGATGGATTTATAGATAAACAGGTACCCGTGTTTACGTCTGCGAGTTGATAATGACGACCAACTGACTCAATTGTACAGCTGACAATGGTGAGTGCTGTAATTACAATTTAATATAAACCTGAGTGCACCATGATATAAAGTATCCAAAGAGCTTAAAAGTTTGGTAGTTGCCTTTGCAAAATAAAACAAAAATGGATATATATGTGACAGGACAATCATTTCTAATACATTTTTCAAGTTTTCAGTTAACCAAATAGTAAGTCTGACTGAACAATTAACTTCATTAGTCATGAATAGATCAGCAGTTCACAAGCATTCAAATATAAATGGAAATGTATTAATAATAAACTTTCTTGGTTAATGTATTTTAACTAATGACACTATTATATTTGTGTAATGCTATTCTAATGTACTCAGTTATAATAAAGGAGTTGTTCACTTTAGAAATATACACTGATCGCCCACAATATTAAAACCACCTGCCTAATATCATGTAGGTCCCCCTCATGACACCAAAACAGCTCTGATATGCATTGAGGCATGGACTCTGTTGGTCCAGCACATCCCACAGATGTTCAATCGAATTGAGATTTAGAGGCCAAGGTAAAACCTCTTTGTCTTGTTCTTCAAGCCATTCTTGAACATTTTTTAATGCAGGGTGCATTATCCCAGAGGTTCCCCCAACCCTGCACAATTTTGATGTCTCTTATCTGACGTGGCCATCTGAGGTCTTAGACACATATCACCTACCTACCTACATTTTAGATGTCTCCCCAATCAAACATCAGCTCATCAGCCCTTCAGTGATGAATACTCTAAGTAACATCCACATGAATGGCAGCATCCATTTTGGGCACTTTCAGCAGTGGACAGGGGTCATCTTGGGCATTGGGCACTCTGACTGATTAGACCAGGCCTTCACTCCCCACATGCATCACTGTTTTCACAGTTACACTGATGATGCTCAGCTCTACATTTCTTCGGGCCCTGACAAAACTTACCAATTCACAAAATTAATGGAATGCATAGCTGATATAAAAAATTGTATGACCAGTAATTTCCTACTACTAAATTCAGAAAAAACAGAGATTCTAATTTTTGGACCAAAAACTTATTCAAGTAATAACCTAGAATACTGTCTAACGCTTGATGGCTGCTCTGTTAAGTCTTTGGTTTCAAAGAGCACACCCAGGTTCCTAACTGATGACAGTCTTTCATTTGAAGGCCATGTTTCTAGCATCTGTAAAACCGCATTCTTCCATCTTAAAAATATATCTAAACTACGACATATGCTCTCAATGCAGATGTAGAACAGTTAGTTCCTGCGTTCATGACCTCAAGGCTAGATTACTGTAACGCTCTACTGGGTGGTTGTTCTGCTCGTCTGGTAAATAAACTACAGCTCGTACAAAATGCAGCAGCTAGAGTTCTTACTAGAACTAGGAAGTATGACCATATTAGCCCAGTTCTGTCAACACTGCATTGTCT
Organism: Chanodichthys erythropterus; assembly: GCF_024489055.1. Classification (NCBI taxonomy): domain Eukaryota; kingdom Metazoa; phylum Chordata; class Actinopteri; order Cypriniformes; family Xenocyprididae; genus Chanodichthys; species Chanodichthys erythropterus. The sequence continues at coordinate 25,413,398 of NC_090224.1, read as the reverse complement.
TCCTGATAAACATCATATAGATTTTAAAATCTTGCTAATTACTTACAAAACACTAAATGGTTTAGCTCCCCAGTACCTGAGTGAGCTCTTAAACCATTATAGTCCTTCACGTCTATTGCGATCTCAGAATTCAGGCCAGCTGATAATACCTAGAATAACAAAAACAACCGCAGGCAGTAGATCCTTCTCCTATTTGGCACCTAAACTCTGGAACAATCTTCCTAGCATTGTTCGGGAAGCAGACACACTGTCAGTTTAAATATAGGCTAAAGACGCATCTCTTTAACCTGGCATACACATAACACATTATCAATTTATATTTTCAAATCCATTAAAGGATTGTTAGGCTGCATAAATTAGGTCAGCTGGAACTAGGAACACTTCCTATAACACTAGATGTACTCGTTACATCAGAAGAAGAATGGCACCTAATATTACTATTAGTCTCTGTTTATCCCGAGGTTTACCGTAATCAACTGGATCTGGGCCGTATCAAGGTGAGATCAAGGACCTGCGCCTTGACATGACCACAACGCAGCCCTGAAGTGTCAGCAGAGATCGAGTTAACTAGATCATCCATTGTGAAGGCCTCATCAACACGAGAGCCAGTGCCACAGTTCTTCAACAAACTGTCCATATTGGCGTGATGAATACGATCCTCAACTGGATGGAACTGGAATAAATACTTTGAATTTTGCGATCCCATCGGACTTATAATAGCTACCTGCATTGTAACAAAGCACTGTTCACCAGAGGAGAACTGGCTCCCCTGACTAAGCCTGGTTTCTCCCAAGGTTTTTTTCTCCATTTTAACACCTGTTTGCCACCTGATGTCACCTGTTGGAGTTTGGGTTCCTTGCAGCTGTCGCCTTTGGCTTGTTTAGTTGGGGACACTTAACATTTGACTTGATTTTTGATATTCAACAGTGCTTTTATCTACCTGCATTGGCACCATTTTCTTTAAGAGTTGCTGTGTAGCCAAAATTATATACCAGTAATCACCGTAAAGCAGCTTTGACACAATCTGCATTGTAAAAAGCGCTATATAAACTTGACACTGAGCCTTGGGCATCTATGGCGCCTTCCTTGCACAACATTTGGTAAGTACTAACCACTGCATACTGGGAACTTGACTACAAGACAAGGCCCCCAGCTGAGCCTGGTTTCTCCCAAGGTTTTTTTTCTCCATTCTGTCACCTGACAGAGTTTGGACAGAGCCATTTTGCTACAGCGCTCGGGGAACGATTGTGGGTTAGGTGCCATGCTCAAGGGCAACTCAGTCACTTACTGCTGGTATTGAGAATCGAACCCAACAACCTTTGGGTTACCAGTCTTACTCTCTAACCCAGGGGTAGGCAAGTTCGGTCCTAGAGAGCTGCTGTCCTATTGAGTTTAGCTCCAATCTTAATCAAACACACCTGAACAAGCTAATCAAGCTCTTCAGGATTACTAAGGCTATAGGCAGCTGAAGGGTTTTTTTTTTTCAGGGTTGGAGCTAAACTCTGCTGGACAGCAGCTCTCTAGGACTGAACTTGCCTACCCCTGCTCTAACCATTTGGCCACAACTGCCCCTTTGGAAATGCTCTGATCCACTATTTGGGCCTTGTAAAAGTCACTCAGATCTCTTTGCTTGTCTTTTTTTCCCTGCTTCTAAAACCCATGAAATTCTGACTGTTCACTTGCTAATATATCCCCTTGTAACAATATAATTGATGTTACTCACTTCACCTGTCAGTGGTTTTAATGTTGTGACTGATCAGTGTATACTGTCACACATCTTGGGTTGCTTTTTCTTCTGTCATTCTAAGCATGACTAGTTCATTCCGCCAGGAAACGGCACAGGCAAAGTTTGTGTGTATTTTAATGTTTATCCCAATACAAAATTAGATTTTCTGGTAATTGACAGCATGGCAGTGGTGCAGTTTAACACAAGACAATTCAATAAATACACAAGGGGAAAAAAGACTTTTATTATCTGCCTAAAAAAAACAAAGCAAACACAAGGTGGTTGAGCACAGCAAGTCCTTTGCCGATCAACTATTAACCAAACTAAGGCACATACGGGAAACTATGAAACTACCAATGTCCATCAATCAATGCACTTGACCTCAAGTCAGTCAAAGATGCCAGAAACGCATCTGAATAAAAGGACTGCTAAGGATGATTTTTGGGATATTTTCCGCATGTTGATAAGAAAATAATATGAATTCTGCAATACACCAACTAAAAAGCAAAGCCAGAGGGAAGTGAAGACATAACACTGAAGAAAAAAAAGTTCCCTAAAGATATTACAGAATAAATCATATGTACACTCAAGAATTCATAATTCAGAAAGATGTTTGGAATGTAAGTGGTGATGTGAATGAATTTAAAGGGATGGTTCCTCCAAACTGAAAATTCTCTCATTCACTCTCATGTCATCCAAAACCTGTATGATTTTTGTTTCCAAAGAACACACCGAGATTTTGATGAATCTTCACCTCTTGTCAGATCTTTTCATACAAAAACCATTTATGTTGACCAGAAGATATGAGAATAAAAAAAAAAAGATAAATCATACTACAAGTGCACTATATTTCATGTCTTCTGAAACCAAACAATTGCTTAGTGTGAGGAGCTTTAAAGCTGAAATCAGCTCTAAAATCAGATTTAAATTCTGTCTTAAAGGACTTCAGAAGACTTAATGTCATATTGACTTTTATAATTTTTTTTTTTTTTTTGTCCTTTTTGGAGAATGGCCACCCATGGTCACTGTAAACCACTGTATGAAAAATAGATTCATGAAGATTTTACAAAATTATCTTTCAGACATTTTAGAACAACATGAGGGTGATTTTGAGGTGAACTATCCCTTTAATTCGAATAAGTGAAGAGGAAGTCTCCTGAATGGTGAAACCCTGAACCCAAGCGGAAGTCTGTGGTAATTCATGGCCTCCCTGACACTCAAATTCCACCAGTGTTCAACTTGGCAGCTGAATCTGTACCTTTCTGTGAATCCTGCATCAGAATACATATTAACCTGGTATAGACAGTGTATATTGTTTACAGGCACATGTATCATGGGCCTAAACCAAGGTGTGTAGAACAGATTTCATCACCTCTCATCTCATCCATGCCCCTCTGTTCATTCCTGCCACAGGCGGCATGGCGTGGGGCGGCATCGGCACCTGAGGTTGGCCGGGCGGGCCGGGAGGAGGTGGGTACCCAGTGGGAGGTAAACCCATGACCGGAGGGGGCACATTGTGCCCTGGTGGCATGCGTGGAGGTGGAGGGGGGTAGCTGGGGTTGTAGCCTGGAGGGGGATAAGATGGGGTGGGTGGCGGCAGATTGGGAGGAGGGTAAGTGGCTGGGGGAGGAGGACCTGGAGGTGGGGGATTTGGGTAGACGTGCGGGTGGTAAGGTAGTCCATACGAAGGGGGCATGGGTGCGTAAGAGGGCCCTTCGGTCTTCATCATGGACTGCAGACTCTGAAATCCCTCCCCAGACATGTACGAACTGGACGTGGACATTCCCATGATATAGCTTGAGGGAGGAGGGGGTGGAGGGCGGTGAGGTAGAGGCGGCGGGGCCCCATGTGGCAGAGGAGGAGCCGGCCCTTGTGCTGGGTCCATTTCAGCTGATGTGGCTGGTTCCGCTTCAGCAGGAGGCGCTGGGATGGCAGATGGAGCCTTGCGATCTATGTGTGGGCAGATGTCAACAGTTTTTAGTATCATTGATACACTATCTAATAAATAGTCACTAATTTAAAAAAAAAAAACATCAAATACCAAATTTTAATAAAAATTACAATTGTGATTTTTTTAAAACAGTATTAAAAATTATTATTATTATTATTATTATTATTGTTTTACTTGACAAGACAGCCATAAATATTAGTATACTAATATTTATGGCTGTCTTAAGCGCTTCATTTTTAAATGTTAAACCATGAATTCTAATTTTGACAGAAAGCACAGGGGAGCCCTTAAAGATTCTCTTTTGTTGATAGGTGCTTCTAATTACAAGTATGGGAAGATAGTTGGTGCATGCTGCATTCCCAAACACAAACAAGCAACCCAAACTCAGAGCAGATGAAGAGATGTAGTTCGTTTGGAACAGCATTTACTGCAAATTGAGCCAGTCTGAGATGCCACAAACAGCAGCAGATCATGAGCTGTTCACATGTAAGATCACAGCGCTGCGCTTCACTGTGAAACACGCAGCACATATATTTACTGCTAATAGATATACAGACAAGCTGCTGTGAGCATGAGATTGCTTGCAGACTGCATGTAAAGGTCATACATTACCTGGGGGTTGGGACACAGGAAGAGGGGGCATAGGACTCTCCAGCCGTGGTATCTTAGACCCAACTTGCTCTGAAACAAAGACAAAGAGAAATGAACACTTAATACAACAGGTAATTCATCATCTCACAATAGACATTCATTATCATGACACTATAAAATGTCCACTGAATGCAGTTATTTACCTGCTGGGGCTTTAGGTTCATCTTTAGGAGAGACCTACAAAATAAAATAAAACATTTTATATTACAGTCTTAAAAACTCTAACAATTACCATAGGAATGTAACAATTCCATTAATTTTCTCCTTAATGAAAAGTGCATTTTTTTTAACCGAAACATCAAAATTAAAGTTTTCATTCAGCTCTAAACCAAAACTAAAATAAATATTATTTAATAACCAATTAATCAAATGTATTAATTAAATCAACACTCAAATAAAAACTTAGTTGTAAAAACTAAGAGTTGTATAAAAGAAAAAAAAAAAGTTATTATAGGTATAAGAGAACATTTACATTGCATTACAATTATGAGACTTTGTTTCATATTAAAAAGTAACAAATCGCAAAGCACTACATTTCATTTTCAGCCATTTTTTTTTTTTTGACAGATCTACCATGAGTTCCAAAATTTAGGCCTGGGTATTGACACAAATTTCACAATTCGATATTTTAGATATTTATCAGATACAGTATATGACAAATTTTCTCAAGGAAAAAACTATCTCTGAACTAATGTAACCTATACATGGGATTCAGCTGGTACTATATTACTTATATATTAAAAAAAAAAAAAAAAAAAAGATTTATTGACAAGTGTTGGGCATTGACACAATTGGATTAGATTTCGATTAACAACCTTGCTTATTGATTTTGACTAGATTAACTTCAATTTAATACTAATTAATTTGGGGCCTATCAAGTAGGCTACAGTACACAGCAAATTTCCTTAAAGAAAAAAACAAATCTCACTCAACTAATGCTGTAAAATATATTTAACCCCAGTTACATAAGTATAATAAACACAAGTATAATATTAAAAGATTAAAAAATTAATCAATAATGTTCAAATAAATTTGTAATGATTTAAAGGTGTTATAGAGGATGTTTTCGATGACCGAGAAACCAAAGACTGTTAGTGAGTTTTTGAAATGAGCGCATGCGTAAGAACAACCCCCCTCCTTCACAGCTCATTTCGAGGGAACACCTTCCAAAACTCATAAATACTTGTATTGGAACACAAGTGTTTACCACCGGCATTCGCTGTGTCTTGTTAGTGGATTCATTATGTCGGACTCACCGCAGGTAACTCATAATCTGCAGTTGTTACTCCTGACAAAAAAAGTTACTGGAGCGCGCACGTCTCTCACAAGGAACGTCATGGCAGTGATTGACAAGCCAGAGGGCCAATCGTTTACGCGATGACACGTAAACGATTGGCTGATGTTTTTAAGGCCCTACCTCGTGCACAGATGATGTATATTGATATTATGCACCGATATGATGCACAGATCCGCCTTTTTCGCTTCCGATACCGATTCCGATACCTGGGATTCAGTATTGGCCGATAACGATCCGATCTTCAAGTAATAAGAAAAGTGCCAAATTACCTAATAAACTGTATGCCTCACATAGAGCTGTGACGGTCGGCATGACAACCGCGCCACAGCGGTCGTGGAGTGTCACCGGCGGTAGTGTGGCGTGTATATAATATATAATCTCAAAGGTCGCGTTAACCGAAAATTTTCCATCATTGATAATTTTTTTTTAGCAGTGACGGAAAAAAATCTACACCCTGTCCGTCATTTTGACTGATTACTGGGGCTGATGTTGCTTGTAATTGTAATTCCCACCTCTGTCCAGTTGGTGGTGAGTGCGCTCCAGTGTGGCAGCGTGAGTTCAGTCTCCAGAAACATGAGAACGATGCGTTTGATTACACGCACCCAGTTTGTCCATTTTATTATGTATTATAATACTTATGCTTGCATAATTAAGTTTCTAATCCTTTTTGTTTTAAATAATTTTTTTTTATTTTATTTTTTTTATTCTATTTTTTTTTGTTGCTGACTATAAGTTTATGGTCAACGAATGGCTTTTCTGAGGTATACATGACATTGTTTACAACACTGATTGAACTGACGTGATACAGATTTCGGTAAGCTACTGCAATTTTCAACATATTCTTTGATTTTCATTCATATTTATTTCCTTCTGTAAAGTAGTAAAGAGGAAGAGATCATCGCGTTCACTCACGATCCTCAAAAAGTGTTCAAGATGAAAACTGAGAAGTGACGCAGTCTTTATCTTCTTTTCATAATATAAATAAATGCATAGCTTACGCCTATTTGTTTATCCTATAAGTTTGTGAATAAATATGAAAATGCGAAGCCATTAAATGTCTTAACATTAAAATATAAAAATTAAAATGATGCAGCAACATATGATAGATAGGACAGAACAACAAAAAAATTATATTAACAATCATTCATTGTGCAAAAGTATTATAATATGAACGGCTCTCAGAGCGGCACAAAGCGCTTATGCGCATCCCGAGTGCAGAATGATGCGCTTGAAGCATCATGGAGTCACAGCGCTCCGCATTCAAAAGTTCAAAGCACAAAGAGAAGATATATTGATGGGTATTGTATTACCGGTATCTTGATGAAGTATAATAATAGAAACATTGATTCATCTTGGAGAGTGTTTCATTGTGTTGACTGTCATAACCGAACGCGACACGCAGTCTGAATGCTGAATGGAGAATGACTGACTGCCGCAGCGGAGGGAGGCATTTACGTGAACTTTCATTTAACGACTTAAATATTTATCTGTACCGCAAATTAAACTATGGAATGGCTTCAGAACACTTGGAATATAGTGCACAGAAACTTTATGGTGCTTTTTTAAATGTTTTTGTGCCTTTTGTGGAGCTTAACAATAACAGAATAGTACACGCACAGTATCGGATTTGGATCAGTCCACTTCGGCCGATACCCGATCCGGCAAAAATGGCAGTATCCGATACCGATCTGAATATCGGATCGGTGCATCCCTACTTTTATCAGTTAGTAAAAGACAGTTTCAAGTAATATTGCAAAAATGTATAAAACAAAACATCCTCCATAATACCTTTAAGTATGTTTATACTAAATTTTTTTTAACTAAACATTTAAATGGTCGCTGTCATAAAACGGATTTATTAAAACATAAAATATAGAAGAAAAGGTTAAGTAAAAATAGAATGAATATGAAATATAGTGCATATATTTAGCTAAATGCTGCTTTCGAAGTTCATTTTTCTAGCTGACTAAAGTTTTTGGACATTGAACGGCTTTTCTGTGGTAAATGTGACGTTATATAACATTGTTTACAAGCTGTTTTATTGACATCTTTCCGTGGTTGAAACACTGATTGATTGATGTCATGGCGTAGTATAAAACGTCACAGCATTGTGAAGTTAACGCTTTTTGGACGTACGCCGAATGCGTATGGCTGTCGTGCCGGGACCTCGTTATTTTACTTTATAAAGTTTTAAATAAGGATACTTGTCTTACACATCGATTTCGTTTCAGATGGCCTTTATTAACCCCTTGGCGTTATACAGATTCATTTTTGGATGCATTATTTTTGTCTTCAGAATTTGGGCAGCCATTCACAACCAATATAAACCTTGGAGGTTTAAGGATATTTTTAAATATATCTCCGATTTTGTTCGTCTAATAGAGCAATCATATACACCTAGGATGGTTTTAGGGTGAGTAAATCATGGAATAATTTTCCATTTTTGGGGCAACTATCCCTTTCAAGAACTATACTACCCATAATCCTGAAGGAGGCAATACCTAGAGTCAGGATCGAATGGCTATGTGCCATGGAAGTGACTGGAAAGAATCTGGGACACAAATTTGTGTTCTCCAAAATAAATCACCTGACTAAAAATGCTTTACTTACATGTTGCCGTTTAATCTTAGCGGGTGGGCTGGCCTGGGGCGAGTTTTTCTTGGAGGGAGGTTGAGCAGGTGGGTTCTGCCCTCCTGACTGACCAGGCTGGGCAGCAGGAGGGGGCGGCGGTTTCTCTTTGTCCTGCATCTGAGGCTGCTGGGGTATCGGCTGCTTACCCTGCGAGTACAAATCCAAAATCTGGTGGCAGATGTCTGTAGAACACAAGAAATGGGTATGGAGATCAATAAAAGCTGGAAGCGAGCAGTACATTATGATGACAAACTAGACTACTAGGGTTAATGTTCCTATATCTAATTAATCATTATGACAGAGGGACATAGAGTTTGAAATGCATAATGTCAAACACATTCATGTGCTCTACTGCAGTCTCTTACCCTCCAGGAGCTCCACCGGCACATCCTGTACAAACTGCTCCCACCAGCGGCGAGATGACTGCTTTGACGTCCACTCCTGAATGTCAAACTTACACAGCCGGCCGGCAAGGTACATGACTGCCACTGCTATGATCTCTGGCTCCCACTGGAGGGACAACATTGTGCAGAGACTGGAAATACACACAAAAACATTGTTAACACTGCTAAAGAAAGAGTCAAAGATGATACATTAAACATTTTGCTTGTAAAAAGAGGCCTTTCACATTCTTTGGTTGCTTTTTGGTGCAAAAGAACAATGTTCAAAAATAATTAGGTTTAAATGTCATTGATAATAATTGCCTCACTGTTGTAAATGAAGCAACTGAGGTGATCATAGAGGTGATCAAGACATACAACATTGAAGGTGATCAAGTCATAAAAAGAAAGCCGCGATGTCACAAATCACAGCATTTTTATTAAAGGATTAGTTCACTTTCAAATAAAATTTTCCTGGTAATTTACTCACCCCCATGTCATCCAAGATGTCCATGTCCTTCTTTCTTCAGTCGAAAAGAAATGAAGGTTTTTGATGAAAACATTCCAGGATTATTCTCCTTATAATGGATTTCAATGGCCTCCAAATGGTTGAAGGTCAAAATTACAGTTTCAGTGTAGCTTCAAAGGCTTTAAACGTCTTTTCTAGTGAAATGATCAGTCATTTTCGGAAAAAATGTAAATGTATATGCTTTATATAAACAAATGATCGCCTTCCAAGTGGTTCCACCAAAACCGCATTTTTGTATTCTTCAAAAAGCTTACGCTGTACTTCCTACGCCTTCCCTATTTCTATTTACGGAACGAATGCAGCGGCAGTTCCATTTTTTCCGTTAGTAGAATAGGGAAGGCGTAGGACATACAGAGCAAGCTTTTTAAAGAATACAAAAGTGCAGTTTTGGCGGAAGCACTTGGAAGGCGATCATTTGTTTATATAAAGCATATACATTTACATTTTTTCTGAAAATGACTGATTGTTTCACTAGATAAGACCATTATTCTTTGTCTGGTATCGTTTAAAGCCCTTTGAAGCCGCATTGAAACTGTAATTTTGACCTTCAGTCCATTATAAGGAGAATAATCCTGGAATGTTTTCATTAAAAACCTTAATTTCTTTTCGACTGAAGAAAGAAAGACATGAACATCTTGGATGACATGGGGGTGAGTTAATTATCAGGAAAATTTTATTTCAAAATGAACTAATCCTTTAATTTTTAATTTTAGTTATTTTAGTACATCTATTTAAACTAAACAAAAATGAGAAATGTTCCTTTGGCAACTAGCTGAAATAAAATAAGTTTAAGCTTTAAAATATTTTACAATATTTTTATTTCAGGTAAAACATGTTTATGGTTTTAGTGATAATATGGTTACATTTTATTTTGGTTAAACTTTATTTTAGATACTCAGTACTTATTTGAGAAAGGACAATGTAATATTGATTAACAACATGTACATGTACTATAGAGTTACGGTTTGGTTTAGGGTTAATAACTTGTAATTAAGCATAATTAATAGTTACTATAGTAACTACAGTAACTACATGTAGTAACATGTAACTTCATCACTTAAAAAATAAAGTGTTACCAATAAATTGAGTTAACTATAATAACCCTGATCTGAATATATGGCAATAGCTGAATGATAACAGAATTATGGAGATAAAAAGTATAATGTTACAAATAATGAAAACACAGTTTCATTGCTGGTAATAAATAAAGTCAATCCAACCTGTCATTGACAAAGGTCCATGCCATCTGCACAAGCTTCTGAACTTTGTTCTTATCACCTGACAGGAAAAAAAACAAAACAAAGAAAACACACCATCCAATGAGCAACATCACAACAAAGCAGCACTATACAAAAACAACTTTAATTGACTTCTTAAATTCAAATTGAAATAATACCTTTCAGCTGTTTAGCATAGCGCAGCAGAAACTGGTAGGGGTGTTCAACTTGTAAATCAAACTTGATTGTCTGGAGTAAAATTCTTTCCAAGACCATAACCTCTTCCTGTGGAGACATCCCATGGAAATCAGTGACGTTTAATACAGTGACATCACAAGAGAGAATTTATGTGATGATTGGGTTACAAACCTTTGGATCATCTCCAAACTGTGCAAACTGCACATCGTTGAGCAGACTGCGAGCTGTTTTAATGATGTCTTTACATTTCTTGGGGGTTTCTTCCACTTTACCAGCCAAGAAAAGACAACAAGCCCCGGTCACCTGAGGGAAACATAAATTAATAAACGTGTTTCAATTTAGAGTGTGCTACAGGCTACTGATCACCTTTTAACATACACACCGTTTATTCAATCCCTGTTTTTCAACCAAGATCCTTTTAGTTCCCTCCAAGCACAACAGAAATCAAGATCAATACATAAAACACCATTCTGACACACCGACTTGTATACGAGCCTGTATAATTCGCTCTTCCTCTTCTTCTCCTGAATCAGATTCTGGTTCAAAAATATATGGCTGAATTAAACCAGTATTTCCATCTGCCACTGTGTAGCATTTACTACAGTTGACCGAATGGATCAGGTGGTCCAAGCTGGTGTGATTGAGTGGAGGCGGTAACTAATTTGCATATTCATTGATTTGCATATACTAAATGAAGGAAGGGTGTACACTTACATTAAAACCGTTTTAAGTAAAATAATTTCACAGGAAAATGTTTAAATATGTTTTGATAATTTATAAAAGATAATTAATAAGATAATTTTAAGAGGTACAATTATTGACTATAGAGCAGGGGGACTTTAAAGGCCATCAAAATTAAAACATATTAGTTCTGACTCCAAACAACTTTAAATAATCATAAATTGAACAACCATAATTTGAATCTCTGTTAGCGCTGTTCACCCAGCACTTACATAGATAAACACAGGAGTGTTTGAAAGCAGGTGTCTATCAGCGGATCACTAATATATTCGCTAATAGAGGCCTGCTTTCAAACTCTTCTGTGTGTATCTGTGTAAGCGCTTGGTGAAGAGCATGAAAGATGTCTATTTACAACATGTTTTTGAAGCTTGATCATTGTAGCCAATCACAGACATATCTGTTGAGTACGTTGTCCAATCAGAGGTGTTTAAGAAACCACTCAAAATGCTATGGGGAAATGTTGGTCACATTTTTAATATTTCAGTACCGACTTGGTACTGAAGTCGGTACTTTTGAATAGGGATGGGCCGATAGACGATGCCATCATCCATCACTGATGCTGACAGACATCACAATATTGAGCCAGCATCACGATTCCACATGATTTGAACTAAACCACTGATATTGAAATGGCGGACTGCGGTCCACATCCGGACCCCAGCATGTTTTCCTCTGGACCGCGAGACCGCGGTAGCACCATTTAACTGTTTCTAGTGGAAGTGAGCAGCGCATCAAAACAGCGGTGTGGATCACACCACAAGCACTCAGAATCGTTCGTGGTAATGATATTTCAGGCTTTATCCTGTAGAACAGGGCTCTTCAACTGGCAGCCAATGGGCCAAATCTGGCCCACCAATCATCTTCATCCAGCTCAAGGGCACCCCAACCTCCCTCCCTCCTCTTCTCCTAGTGGTGTGGCTAAATTTGGTTAGATACATGGCCGAAGTGGCGCCTGCAGATCTACGTCTATTGGCTATACGCACTGTTTACCATGCCCACTCCTCCGTCTGACCTGAGAAATGTTTTTCATCTGTGCATGTTTTTTTGACACTTATAGATGGAATTCCCATTGACATGCATTATACCACTGACAGACCACAACGGTTGAAGTTAAAAATTATCATTTGTGTTCTACTGAAGAGAGTCACCTACATCTTGGATGCCCTGGGCGTAAGCAGATAAACATCAAACTTTCATTTTTGGGTAAACTATCCCTTTAAAGGAGCTGCATTTATTCCTGGTCGCCATTATTAAACAGAGTTGCGACATCCAGTGAGAAGCATTTCAATTCGACACACTTCTTGGTTACAAACCACAAATCACTCGATAATTAAACTAGTTTTAAATTGGATGAAACAGCCTTAACATTCCCAATAAGACTGATGTGGAAAACAGGAGAAATGCGCCATGAACAAAGTCAGAAGACTTTTAAATCCCCAAATCACCTCACCGTAAATCATTCTTATTGGTAAGACAGTTAACCTTTTTAAGTCAAACTTTTTATTTTTTAATTTAACTACTTGAAAAGCCCTGCTCTAGTAGTTTTATCTAAAGCCAAATGCATTTAAGCCCTTCCAGCTCCATGCGCGCTCTTCTCTTTCTCCAGATGTGCACAACATGTGTGTGTCCACTGGAGCAGAACAGAGAGAGCGTTTTTAATTACATTATAATGATGTCATCGTCCATTGCGATGTTTCACTGTAGACATCGTCAAATGCCAGTTTGACAGACATCGCCCAACCCTCCTTTTGATAATTTTAGTCTATAGCTACGTTACATTGCAAAGGAATAGGAATCTCAAGTGCCTTTTTGCTTTATCACTACAAATAGAACAGATAATCCTAGATTCCTGTAGCACTTGCCAAAATCATAAAATTAAAAAAAAAAGGGTAAACTATAAACAAACAGCAATGACCAGATTTTCAAGAGCATGTTGTACTTACATATCTGGGGAACTGTTTGAAAGAATGAAACATGTAAAAACGATGAAAGTATGTTATTCCAGTCGCCAGAGTGTCATAATGTCTTAAAAATTGGTTAAGGATAATATCAAAATCCTCTCAGTATTTAAAACTTAGACCTACCTACACAGATGTCAACAGAACAAGATGTACTTGCACTAAACTGCATTAAATAGGTAGAAATGGCAGCAATGAAAGGATACAGTCCCAGACGTGTCCCGACGTCGAATATGAACCTGGCTCCCTCTCGTCTGTACCTGGCTTCTGTGGCTGGGTCCAGGCCATCGGACTGGGACGGGGTGTGAGCCAGATCCTTCTTGTCCCAGTACCAGCATGGCTTTGTGTGGTCCAGATTTGTGGCAAAACTTCCAGAAGTGGCGTTAGAGTTCTCCTTTCCGTCCTTCATTTGGAAGGAATTGAAGGCTGATGCCAAACTGGACTATCAGTCCGCTGTTGGACAGCAATAGCCGTGCAGATCTGTACTGCAAAAGACTGAAGATATCAGTTAGTTAGTTTTTGAATCAACATTGAACTGAAATTAACAATGATCACATTATTGGCTCCTGTAGAGCTGCTTGACAGCTGAAAGTTGTTTTATAATTTATCAATTTTGCAACATTAACACGGTTATAATTGTCTTGTTTATTACTGTGAAGCTGTTTTGAAACTATCTGTATTGCATTAAAGTGCTATATAATAAATACATGTGACGTGACTTTTCACTGGAAATAAAGATTTTGGATTTCAAAACGATCACAAAAGTATTACCAAATGCATTACCATTATTTTTTGGACATGGTTATCACTGGACATTGTATGACAAGATGTTTCATATAATATCATGTAAAGACCAAGGTACAAAGCACAATAATCATTATCATAACATGGTATTATAAGGGTAAAGTAACAGGTTAAAATTTCAGGTTAAAAACTAATTTTGTTCCAATTTCCATTATACTCTATAAAGATTCTGATTAGATTATTAAATATTCAGTAATAAGGATATTATTATTCAATTCAATATTTTTAACTTTTTAAATTTTTAAACAAATGCAGTACTCAGTATTGTCAGTAAAGTAATAATTTAATTTTTCATACAGTAATAATGTAGTAGTACAGCAACAATATATTAATGAGGAATTACACTACTAACATGTATAATACTATACACAATTCAATTTGCATTTTTTTCTGTTAAAAATCGTAAGAATTAACAGAAAATGTGCTTCTTAAACTCTTAACATTCTAAAATCTCCTTTATTCTAAACAAAACAATTTCTTTCTTACTTATTTTAATTTTGGTGTGAATTATGACCTGGACATACTCTTGACAGTATTACAATCAGATATCATTACTGACCATGATTATTAAAAGGAAATACACAGTAAATAAGATCAACTGTGTCGTTTGTAACGTATTTAAAGTTTAAAACACTTTTGTTTCGTAAGCTCAAGCGACATCACAGATACAGAGCACATTGAAATCCATTAAATACCAAACCTTTCAGATATCGCTGATCACGTATATTATGTTCCTAATGTAGCCGAATTATCCATGTAAATGTGAGTTTTATGTGGAAATAGCTGTTTGATCTTTTATCCCTAAATTACTTATGACATTAATAGACAGTAGGAGCACATCGCTTCTAAAAGCGCTTGAGCAAGATCAGATTAATTACTTATACTTCATTTTATAAATCATACATAACAAAGAAAAAATCATTAATCTTACCGTTGCAATATATAACACAATTATGATCTCGATGAGATTGGGCAGTTGGGTAACGTTAAATACTTTAATTTTTGCCAATCTCACATTCACGACATGGAGGCGGCCATTTACAGCGCGTCTTCTTCTGACACTTCTCAGCGGCACCAGTGCGTCATTAACCCAACTGGAGCAGAATTTGTGCCTCCTGCAGGCCTGGAGGACAAAGCTCAAATATGCTACAGACACAACAAAACAAATAACATAATCCAAAGCTCATTACGTTGCTCCTGGAATTCTTAAAACTGGCATTTGAGCAATAAAATATGTAATAAATAATACCATTATCTACACTGACTGCACGACTATACTTTATTACACTAAACTCATGGAATAAGTTGCAGTTACTTATACTGACATGCCATGAAGTACCAAAAACCAACCAACAAACAAAAATGTTGTTTTTTACAAAAGTTGTGCGAGTAAAGGCAAAGTTTCTTGACGAAACAAAATGGTTTTGCAAGCAAATTAACGCAGATTTTTTTCAGGGGAACACGCACATTACTTTTGTTAGAATGCAGTTTCTCTGGGGAACGGCATAGGCTACTCTAAATAGATCTTATTGAAAATGTGGCTTCATTTTACCTCTGACTGAGTATGTAGCCTATGCATTTTGTTGAGATTATTTAAAAAATAACTTAGAAATCCAAACATGTAATTCCTGTCAGTCATGTTTTAGGAATATAGCTATGTGTGAAGTGAACGCAACTGTATTAAAGACTAACAGGACTGAAAACCGTATTCTGTTGCTGTACAAACATATTTAAATAATAATAACAATATTTAAATAACAATATTTAAAAAATGTATTTAAAAAATATATTTAGTTACCACTTGTACACTATGGGTTCAAATGTACTATCTAAATACATTTTTTTAAATGCAGAGATATATTAAAAGCAAATTTTAGTTCATATTTCATGGTGTCTCAAAATAGCACAGTTGAGTACACTTAGATGTTCTTAAGATTATCTTAATTTTTAGTATATTAAGTACAAAATTAGTGCACGAAAATAGAGCACTTTAAGTACATTATAGAAATGTACTTTTTTCACCTGGGACATATTGTCTCTAAGTGTAGAACGTTTTTCAGATGAATAATTCAATTCATCAAAATACATTTCATTATCTGAGCTGCAACAGAGAGCTGTGGATAAGGCTTTCCAGAGTAAAAATGGACATCTGGACCTTTACTTGTATGTCCTTCTGGGCCTCTCAGTGGAGTCTCAGAAGATTCTCTTATGACACAGACAAGTAGCAGCTCTGACAGCAATGAGAAAACACTTGAGTACATCAAGAAGAAAATCAGAACCACTTACTCTCCAGAGAAATCCATCAATCTGTTCCACTGTCTGAATGAACTGTGATCACTAGTTCAGGAAATACAAAGTTATTTGACGTCTAAAACAATAAGTAAAGTCAAAATCTCTTTGTCTCAGTGATCAGCTGGAGTCTTTGTGTTGACTTCAGAGAAAGAGCTGGATGAGTTTCATTTTAATAAATATGTTAGAGGAAACAATAAAGATGAAACACAGAAAGTTCTTGAGGGATGATGCCTGTAATTAAAGAATCCAGATCTGTTCAGTAAGTATCACTGAAAACAGCCTCTTCACTGCTGAACTTGAAAATCACATTTCAAGTCAATAGTTAGATGTATTTTATAAAATAGAACGCTGAGAGAACAAGCAATTACGTCAATTTACCAGTAAAAAAAAAAACCATATTCCTGGATAAGGGTACTTTTGTATAATAACCACTGCACTGGATATTTGACCACTGTAAAATATTCTGTATACTCAAAAAAATCCAGTATTCTAGTAATATACTCTATATATGTCTCTGGCATGTTGGTCGTATAACTCTGCCTGAGTCCCCCATCCATTTTCATACCAAAGACAGATTAAAATTGCTAATTGGTGTCTGAGTGTTAAAGACTCAGAGATAGAGTAATGGGTAACAGGGTGTTTATTTACAGCACAAAAAAACAGGCAGGTGAACACAGGAGACACAAGGGAGAGGAAGACGCTGAAAATACTCATAATACAAATGTTTAACGAGACTGGACCCTGAGAGAAGATAAGGTAAGTGTTCATATGCTGCTGCTGCTGATGGTGATCACTGGCAGGTGCAGGTGAGATGTGGTGACTGGTGACAGAGCTGGTGACCGTGACACTACCCTCCGCTCCTGGAAGGCATGTCCTTGTGCCATAAACAGTCAAGTGGGGTGGGTGCCCTGGAGGCTGGCTAGGAGTGTCTTAGGCAGGACGGGAAGCCTCCAGGGCGATATCCACAGTACCGGGATCCAGGGAGGAGCAGGCAGTTCAGGTAGCCAGGGACGTGCTGGTAGCTCAGGGGGCCACCAGGGTTGCACCAGCAGTTTAGGGGACCAAGGCAGCACTGGCAGTTCAGGGGACTATGGCGGTACAGGTGGCGCTGGAGACTCAGATACCCCTTTTCCACCAAGGCAGTTTGAGTGCTAGTTCGGAGCCAGAGCCTAGTTTCAAATCAGTTCTTTGTCTTTCGACACACAAAGCACCAGCTCCGAACCAGGAAAAGTGGTTCGTAAGTAGCACCAAAACATTGCTGGGCTAGAAGTAAGAACCGCTTGCGTCAGGAGCTAGGGGCGGGGTTACCGTGACCAACAAGAAACTTGTGACCACCATTTTTGAAATAGCAGCTAATCGAGCTAATAGCAGATCAATTGTAATCTCCATCTATATACAAATTATGGCGAGCCATGTTTGGATGCTGATGTAGATTTGCAAAGCCATGAGCATCAACAGTAGTGAAACATCCGCGATTGTTGATAGAAGGCTTGTTCGAGATGCATCGGAGCAGCGCGGACCGATTCGGTGGGTGCCGCGGATCCGCGGGAGTGTTTGTAGAGCATACGACTCCTTGTGCTTTTGGATCGTTCTCGTGAAGCTTTGATGTCATGCGGCGATCGCTATGCGAGAAGCCGATGCATCTCGAACAAGCTTGGTGTGTTTGTGTTTGGCGCTGCAGCGCTAGCTTTGCTGTGAAATATGAGACGTATACAGTGACGTAAGACCTGGCTCTGTGCTGGCTCTCAAGCCCGTGGAAAGGCAAACCGGTTCTTAGAAGGCTCGTCAGTTGAACCAACTCCAAACTGGCACTAGCACTAGCTCTGAACTAGCACCTGGTTCGTGCTGGTGGAAAGGGGGTAAGAGAACACTGCACTGGAGATTCAGAGAGCCAGGGAGGCACAGGGGGCGTCAGAGACTCAAGGACATGTTATCCAAAATTTTCTTGGGGATTTCTAGCATTAGAGCAGGCTTCTGGCAGAGCTCTGGTCTGGGGCAAGAGCTGGCACTGGACTGAGCTTGAGGATGAGAGCAGGTACTGGACTCTGGTCAGGGGCTGGAGCCATCACTATACTCTGGTTAGGGCTGTAGTCAAGTCCACCTTTGTCAAGTCCAAGTCAAGTCCAAGTCCAAAAGGTTCGAGTCCAAGTCAAGACCGAGTCCAAAGAGGTTCAAGTCCAAGTCAAGTCCAAGTCCAAAAGGTTCGAGTCCAAGTCAAGTCTGAGTCCAAATGAGACAGTCAAGACAGAGACATTTCAATTTTCTTGGCTGATTCCGATTTCCGATTTTTGGATAGTGTGATCTGCCGATACCTATTTTTGCCGATTCTGATTTTCTTTCTAAGAACTATAATTGACAGCATATACAAACAAAAATCTACCTTTTTTCAACACAAAGTTTTATTTTCATAAAAAAAGTAAAACTCAGTAATAAAATAAGAAAAAATAAAAAAATTCCAAACAGCAAATAAATGCAATAGAATAGAGAGCAATGAAACTAAGTTTTTCAGGTTAAGTAGGTTTTTATTTAGATAAGAAATACTACAGAAATTAAAGTAATCAAATGTAAAATAACACATCCACGTTGGTTACCTTAATTTCTGTATTTTTTATTGTAAATATTAAATACAGACTTATTCTTACCATTAAAGTTAAAAACGTATTCAGTCAAGAGCAGAAAGTGATTTTCTTTGTCTTTTGTTCTTTAAATAACATGTCAGACAGCAGCAGGAATATTGGACTGCTGTCCCTTTAAGAGTTGCGTTCTCTTAGCTATTCAATGATCCAAAACTGACTGTTTATCTGAATAATTGCCAAGACGAGCATTTTGACATAATTTTGTATGTATTTAATATTTTAAGTGCATTAAGCCACTCATTTTGGTAATTGTGACTCTGTTTGACTTCTGTCTCTGTTTGAGACTAAGCGTGGCTTATTCGCGTGATCAGTGGTGCGCGCGCTTTCGGTGTGAGCACGAAACCTGCAGGAACCGGAGCGAATGAGACGAGTGAGAGAGAGGAGGCGCCCGCGCGAGTGTGTGTCACTTCACCATAAGAGAAGAAAGCGAGAATGCGCAGCTGACGTTACTGCCTGTGCCGCTGGTAACAAAAAAGATCGGCTCGAAATCGGTAAGAAGTGAGACTGAAAAACTGGACTCGGTCGAGACCAATTAGGACTTGTGGCGAGACCAATGACCAAGTCCGAGACAAGTCCGAGTGCAAATATCACCGAGTCTGAGACAACAGAAAAACGTCTCGAGTCCGGACTCGAGTACTACAGCACTAACTCTGGTCAGGGGCTGGATTTCTCACTGTACTCTGGTCAGGGGCTGGATCCATCACTGGACTCTGGTCAGGGACTGGAGCTAATATTTGTGCAGCCCAAACACACAATATAGTCACGGCCACAATGTTAAGTGCTGCATTCTCAAGAGCCTACTCAAGAACTGGAACTGGGTCTGGGATTTCTCACACTGGAATGGGCTCAAAGATTTCACACACTGGAACAGACTTTGAGATTTCATACCCTGGAATGATGTGTTGACATGACACCTCACTGGAAGTATTGCAACCATTGGAATTGGCAATGCTTGGAGTGGGAATTTTTCTCTCTGAAGTTGTTTTGGGGATTTCACACAAAAGAACGAACTGAGGAGAGTACTCTAGCCTCGCAGGAAGGATGAGTATTTTTTCTTGTGTGGACCAGCTCAGTTGTTGCCACTACTCTGTTGTGGCCTCCGAAGCCTGCAGTCTCGTGCCTGTCCATTGGCTCTCCGTCTGCACTCTGGGCTCCTTCTCCATCCATCGTCCCCATGGCGTTGAATCCACCACCATGGCTCCTCACTCCCTTGACTCCATCAAGGCTCCCCCTGTTCCTGCCTTTTCCTTTGGCTCCTCCCACTCTCCACTCCCCCATGGACTGAGTTGTTAGCCCTGGACTTTTTTTGTTTTTCTTCAGTTTCTCACCATCCTCTAGGGTACTCAAAGCACTTTACATATAGAAAGGGGAATTTCCTCAGCCACCACCAATGTGCAGCATCCACCTGGATGATGCAACAGCAGTCATATTGCGCCAGAATGCCAACCACACACCAGCTTATTAGTGGAGAGGAGACAGAGTGATGAAGCCAATCAGTGCATGGGGATGATTAGGAGGCCATGATGGACAGAGGCCAATGGGCAAATTTGGCCAGGATGTCGGGGTTACACCCCTACTCTTTTTGAAGGAAATCCTGTAGAGCCCCCTCACTCCCTTCTCAGTTGGACTAGTTACAGCATGAGGACATGCCTTTTCAGGAGGGGGCATACTGTAACATGTATGTTCTGTTTCATTGTGTTTCCCTGTGACCTAGTTTCTAGTTAGTTCTTTTGATCATTGTATTCACCTGGTGTTCATTAACACATTAGCTCCCTTTGTTTGCGCAGTCTACTTAAGAACTGAGTTATCTCCCATTCTCTGTCTGTCTTTATCAGTGTAATCTATATGCAATTGGTTATTTCCTGATTTAATGTTATTAAAGTTTGTTCCTTCAAAGTATTCCTCATCATGTGAGTTTATTCTCAACCCTTACATCACACTCTGATGGTTCTGTGGTTGGACCCATGGCGACATATCAACACATGAAGCATACAGCAGCCCAAATAATGCTCAACACTGAGAAAATACTATTGGTTATTAAAGCTTTTAATGTATTGTTGGGCAGTAGGAGCATAGGGGTCAATAAGTAAGGGTGCTTATACACTGGCAGTTTATCTCGAAATGGGGAACAGTTACATGAAAAACTGAATGAGAAAACTGTCATACTGACTCAGTACCAAACCAGAGACTACCTGTAAGAGGTGGTCTGAGTTTAGTTGCACTGGAACTGTGGCACGATTCGGTTGAATGTGAAAGCAACTCTGGCTGACAGGTGCCCACTTGTTCAGGAAGTAAAGTAAACTGTGCATGCATTTTAGCTGATGGCGATGTCACTAGTTCCATAAAACAAATGTAGGGGATTGTGTTGATGATTTTGATACAAGTCTTGGATACGATCTTGGATATGAGTGAGAGTGAGCCTGCAGTGTAATTGCACATAGTGTGCAATCAGAGTGGCAAATGAATGACACAAAATCCACCTTCATGTGACGCACATACACTGTATAGAAAAAACCAAGTGTCGCTCACTCTGCTGCACAAAATAGCACCAAATTAATAATAAAAAAATACAATATATTGACCCGTGTCCTGTTTCCTATCATGCACCGTGCACATTTGTGATGACATAATACAAACGCATATTCACTAGGCAAGGTTCGATAGAATCAAGTTGAGTGTGAAACCAGACTAACACACCAAGCACACCAGGAACAATCGTGCTCAGAGCGTAGCAAACATGCTCAGTGTGAAAGCCCCCTAAAAGAGTGACAAAGATACGAAAAGGAAAAATCTTTAAAAATGTTTTTGTTTTGTTTTGTTTTTTAATGGCACTACATGGAAAATTTCAGTCACAAAAAGTCATATTTTTTTATGAGACTCTCCACAGACATAATGACTTTTTTTTATAATTCCTAATATTTTTGATAAATTGATTCATACATTTTTGGGGGTGTGGTGCCATGTGACAATTTGAACTAACCATGTCATAAAACATTCAAATTATCTGATATTTTAGGAGACCTTTTTACTGCAGCACAGTCATGAGGGTCTTCAGTGCTGCTATTATTATTATTATTTTTTTTTTTCATCTGCATGTTTATGCACATTTATTTGCACTACATGACTTTGATTTGGGGGAAAAAATCAAATGCTTATAATATTTTATCAGAACACTTTCACTGAAAAAAATAAAAGATAATATAATAAAAGATTACTCAAAACTATATTCAATAAGGTTTACTTTCCAAGAATTTCATTCCTTTTATAGAAGGCTTTTTTTTCCTTCATTATAATATCAGGATAGGTGTACCAACATTTTATGGTTCGAGAAATGAACATGTTCATCAAAAAAAGTGCATTGAATTAATTTCATACCTGAATTTTATTCTAATATATAATTATTTGAATAGATTATTAGATGCTTTAAAGGTGCCCTAGAACGTTCTTTCACAAGATGTAATATAAGTCTAAGGTGTCCCCTGAATGTGTCTGTGAAGTTTCAGCTCAAAATACCCCATACATTTTTTTTTTTATTAATTTTTTTAACTGCCTATTTTGAGGCATCATTAACTATGCACCGATTCAGGCTGCAGCCCCTTTAAATCTTACGCTCCCTGCGACATTACACACTGTTGGAGAGATTTATAAAGAATGAAGATGTGTTTATGCATTATACAGACTGCAAGTGTTTAAAAATGAAAATAGCGACGGCTCTTGTCTCCATGAATACAGTAAGAAACGATGGTAACTTTAAACATTTTAACAGTACATTAGCAACATGCTAATGAAACATTTAGAAAGACAATTTACAAATATCACTAAAAATCATGATATCATGGATCATGTCAGTTATTATCTCTCCATCTGCCATTTTTCGCTATTGTTTTTTCTTGCTTACCTAGTCTGATGATTCAGCTGTGCAGCTCCAGATGTTAATACTGGCTTGTCTAATGCCTTGAACATGAGCTGGCATATGCAAATATTGGGGTCATACATATTGATGATCCCGACAGTTACGTAACAGTCGGTGTTATGTTGAGATTCACCTGTTTTCCGGAGGTCTTTTAAACAAATGAGATTTACATAAGAAGGAGGAAGCAATGGAGTTTGAAACTCAATGTATGTCTTTTCCATGTACTGAACTCTTGTTATTCAACTATGCCAAGGTAAATTAAATTTTTTATTCTAGGGCACCTTTAAGAGTTCGACAGAATATGACAGTAGTGTTTTATAACCTCCACACTACAACTGAGATACAAATATTACACCAATATTACAGATTTTACTAATGTTGTGTGTCATATGGGCTACTGATCCTCTAATTTAAATGCATGCAACAAAATCCCATTTAAGGACATTGTACAGCATGTCTGCTCTCATAGCTGTCAGCAGAGGGCAGTACAGTTTAACAGTGCGCATTGTGCCATGGTCTGCCCTTACAACTGCTGACTGATATTCATATCACGTATCTGACCACTTTTGATCAGCGAAAGAACAAATAGTTTAATATGAACCCCACAATACACACCTCCAAGATATTTTTTTGCATGAATGTAAATCTACCCAAATTAGACGAAAGGTTATCTGTGGTAGTCTCTTTGCCAGATGTTATTAGGCCTAAAAAAAGATGTTGTTAGAAAATTGCACTACCAGATGTTTTATCAACTATTCTTATTTCCTACAATTGCCTGGTGGCTTGGTTTTTCCTTAGGCAGAAAACTTGGAATATTGTATATTGCAGTAGTAATCTATCATTTATATTATCAGACCTGACTTTATTTCTTCTGTGGAACACAAAATAAGATAACATGAAGAATGTTTAAACTGTTCTGGACCCTACTGATTAATACTAAGACATTTTTCATTGTTTGTCTTTATGAAATTAATAACATCAATGTGGGCATTTGAAAGCTCAAGTGTGTGGCCAGTGTGACAGATTTATTCAGTTAAATCATTTAGGTTTTGGTTAGTTACCTTATTCACAGAGTCACACTGAACTTATTCTAAGTAGTTACCATGTTAGCGTTTTGTTGAGATTGGAAGATTATATCTGATTATTGAAATGGCACATCCAACAATATTTTACATGTCATTTTGTTGGTGCTCAGCAAATGCTAATCAACTGCCTGTCTGTCACAATTAAAGACATGACCATAAATGACTATAAAGGCAAAGTTTTCTTTCCTGTGTTGATGCATTTCCTATTGAAATAGGAAGTTTGGACTAAATAAAATCTCAAAAATATACATTAAAAATGAGTATGCTAACTTTAGATAGATACATTTTTATTTGCTAAGAATAAAGCACACATATGCTTTGGGTGCTTCTCAATCAGCTCCCTATCTCTCCTCAGGGCACTGATCAGAGAGTCGGCCATTTTAAGGACTGTTTCTATTGCAAAATCCTTCCAGCACACTAAAACGTTCACTCCCTAAAAAGTCCCACAATACACTGTGAAACTATGGAGAATCAAAGCTCACTATGTTCCCTTTATGGTTGTTCTGAAATTGCAAAACATAAATATAAATCAGAATGAGCCAACTCACTCACTAATGACACACAATAGAGGTTTTTTAAAAAATAGGCCAACAAGCCATTATTTAATTTTATTTCAGCATATACATACATCACTAGGCAGGCAATGAGCATAATCTAGCTGACATTAATAGCTTATGTACAGCTGAAATGTTGCATGTATATGTAAAAGTATATAATGTATTTTAAATAACATTAAATATTAATGCTGGAAAGATATCAGTTCTGCTGTTGTTCATAAATACCAGATGTTGTACAATGAGGACTTTGTCATGTCGCTGGAAATAGTGTCCAAGTGTCCCAATGTATATTGAGCCAGGGTCCTTACCAGTGCCTGAATTCAATATATATTCACAAACCAGGAAGCTAAGGAGCTGATTGAGACGCACCCATTGGCTGTGTCCAAAATAGCATACTCTCTTGAGTAGGCACTTATTTTTAATAAGAAATTACTTCATGGATGCTAAAAAGTACATTCTAGATAGTATGAATGTGTCTATGAATATAAGTTGGACATACGGTGCGTTCCAAACGGGATATATCGCCCTCTGAAGGGCACTTCGGAGTGAAAACAATCATGGCTGCCATATTGAAGGGTTGTTCCAAACTGAAGTGCTCAAAACTAGCCACTTCAAAGGGCCCTTCGGAATGAAGGATTTCAAAGGGTACAACTGACACTTCGGGCCCCCATGATCCTTTGCACAGGAAAGTTGTTTGATGTCACAGAATGGGTACAGGAGGCTCGGAGTTCGATTTTACCTATAAATATATGTATGTATTTTTCTATACTACTGTAATATTTATACGAGTTAGATTTGGTACATTATTATGGTCAAAAACGACATTAAACTTCAACAAAAAAACCTAACAGCTACCTTTATAAGTCCATTCAAATGTTTCAAATACATAGACACAATATACATTATATTTAATGTAAATAAACAAGTAACTAACGTTAAACAAAATGCGTGTTTTTTGGGGGGTTAACCAGTGTACAAAATGCGACAAAGGCACTTCCTTGATTGTCTCGTTAAGATGACGCAGAAGTGCATTCCAAAAGAAGAGGTTTTTTTGACCCCAACACCCTTCATCCCTTCAAAGCTCTCACTCCGGAGGGTAAACCCTTTGGAGGGATTAGGGCATTGGGATGAGGCCTTCCGGATGAAACGAAGTGTAAGTACAATGTTATTATCATGAGACCTACCAGCGTCAGCAGCATCGCTTCACTGCCATAGAGTACCTCAGGGATGACGCATTTTTGTAGGCAAAACCCGGAAGCGAGTAAGCATTTTAGGGGTTCTGGTTCCATCGCTCCGAAGTCAATGAGATTTTTGAATGGGTTTTTGCTAAATCGCCTGAAATAAGGTCTGCGGTTAACAAAGCCTCTAAATATTTTAACGTTTTGATCTATGACATAAAACACACCAGTTATAACCTGCTTGTGATTTTTTTAAACCTTTACTGTGTCTTAAAAACGGCGGTTGCTAACAAAGTGCTAAAACGGACTGCTTTCTTTGGCGGGGACTTTAGACGTCATCATGACAGACAGGACATTTGGACAGTATTGCTCATGAAAAAGTGGATAAGTATTCATAACAGCACAGATCATAATCAGTGAGCATGTCTTTAAATAGAGTTGGTTTTTAAATGCAGTTTGAGGAAGCTTGGTGGTGACAACGTTGATCCGCGACCATGGTGTGCTGTAGTCCGTTTATAGCCTACTGTTAGCCTTTTATATCTGACAACTTTATTTAGGCTTCAAAATGTATAAATGTTGTGTTAACTTGTAAAGATTGTCTTGATAGACAAAATGTGTAAGTGTCATAACCCTTTGTTAAACACAGAGCTTATTTTCTGTGATTTTCCAAAAGTCTATGGGAAAAATGAATAGGTTTTCGATCAAGGGAACCCGTGCGCCGCTAACTTCCGGGTTGGCCTACAAAAACACGTCATCCCTGAGGTATTCTATTCACAAATCAACTCTCATGGCCTCATGGAGTAAAGTGTCCATTGAATGCGCACTTCAGAATCTCGCTGGAAGTAGTAGGTCACCCGGTTACTTTTTGCCTACTCTTTTTTGAGTACTTTAAATTCAGACATACTTCTTTTGTCACATACTATTTTTCGCCTGCTATGGAAGTATGATATTTCGGATGCAGTCTTTGTGTCACAGGTTCCCCTTTGTGTTTCTGGACTTTTATTGTATATTGGTTCATTTTCTGTTTCCTGTTTAGTTTTGCAGTTCTGTTTTGTAGTTAGTTTGTAGATTTTCTAATCTCTGTCATTAACCCTCATGACTCTCACCTGTGCCTGATTACCTTGTTTGTGTTCCCTAGTGTATTTATTTCTTGTCATCTGCTCAGTTTGGTGTCTGGTGTTGTCCTTCTATGTTTCGTGTGTATTGTCATAACTATGTTTTTGCCTATGCTTGCAGGGGTCTGAATTTACTTTTATTTTTGTTATTCAACATTTTATGTTGGATTCTATTCTCACTCTTCTCTGAGTGAAATGATATATTTTATTACATTTAATAAAAGAGCACCAGTGGCTTCCCCTGTATACAACTTCTATTACTATTACTATTGTGAGACAATTTCCTTGGAAGTAAGTATTTTTTTTACATGAAAAAATTGAATGGAAATGAATTTTTGCATAAATTCATACCATGGATGGATTCTCATTGTGGAAAATGTTATTTGACAAAAATACACCTGTAAATGCCAGATGAATTTTCAATATTTTTTTGGTCTGTTTTTCTGGAAGACAAAGTAAATTTGTAAACACATATATTTAAAAAAAAAAATTGTCGACTTAAATACACAAGCATTTTGAACTGAATAACCATCAAACTTTAATTGTAAGGTAATGGTGTTGCAGAATAGATTTGTCACGATCACAGTCTGTTCCTGTTCACCCCGGACTCCATTTCCCATAATCCTCTCTGCCTATCACCTGCACTCACTCCATCAATCACTATCACTAATCACCACACCCAGCTGCAGTACATTAACAGGACTATAAAGGACTCATACTCTCACCACCAGTTTGCGAAGTCTTGATTACACCGTGTGTCATTTCCGAGCATTACCATTCCTGTCTGCCTGTCTGTTATCGTTCCTGCCTATTCCTGTTTTACGACCCATTGCTGCCTGCCTCGATCCTTGCCTGTACCCTGACTACGACTCTGCCTGTTCCTTATTGCTCCTGTTTGTTCCTGTTTGACCCTGCCTGTACGACCACGCTCACTTCTAATAAAACGCTGCATTTGGATCCCCTGCCTGAGTCTCCATTCGTTACAAGATTAGATTTAGAGTAACATTGGTTCTTGTTATTATTAGGGTGGCCAATTCTCATTTTCTATTTGTTTTTAACGGTCAAAAATTATGTTTTAGTCCCACAAAAATCTCTTTAATTTTAATGTTCATACTTGCAAAAGGGGGAAAACACTTTTCTTTTGTAAGAATTTCCACACTATCAGAAAACAGTCCAAGATTTAAGCTTTGAATTTCAATTAAGATTAAAATAGACATTGAATGGTGACTTGAATGTGTAACATTGGCTGCTAGGCAACCATTCATTAGCACAACTAAAGCAAGTTTTTACTTAAGTAATTAATAATGATCAGGTAATTTAGTGATTATGTTATCATTAAGCGCTGTCCTCTGAAGCAATTGAACAAAAACAACCAAAATATACCTCTATAATGTTCATTAAAACATGAGCTACATCAAACACAAAATTAAAAAAACATAAGTAGCTTTTATACATTTCTGTTCTTCAAACATACACTGTGGGCCTAAATTAGAGAGTCATTTATGTCATCATATCCGCCAACACAATTACTTACGCTCGCTATAAAGTTGGGTCCTCTTGTAAACAAGAAAATTAAGAAGAGCTTAAAGACTGCTCCAGTGCCGTCAGAGACCCAGTGGAATATAACCGCTGCGGTGTGATTATTAAAATGAGAATCTAATGATTTGCCTCTGCCAAGGTCAGGGGAGGCTTAATTAGGAAAAATGCAATCAGCGACACCGTGCCTTGTTCTAAATGCAGTTTGGGCTTGTGCCAGCTTCAGCTCAAGACATGTTCGTTCATAAAGGACGGTTGCCATCTTGTGTTGCTGGTCGAAATGAAGCCACACCAGAAAGCATTACAGAAAATACATCAGCCTCTCACATTACTACCCCAAAATTTGTCTTATAAAACCTATATACAGTATATATGTATATAAAACCCAGTAGATCATGTTCAGCAGGTTCACAATGCTTGATATAAAAAACTGGCAAATATGGTAAAAAACTTTTAGGCTTTACGGATTGAATTTACATTAAAACAACAATAACTGATATAAAGTTAAATATACTGAAGTACTAAAAATCTGTTTTGTACCTAATACTCTGATAACCACCAAAAATCATGGGTGGTAATAAGAAAGCCAAAACGAGGGTGCACACAGTGTCATTCACACAAATATAAAACACAAAATACAAAAGAAAGAAAATGTGGGAAAAGTGGGACATCTGCAGCAAACAACCACACAAAAACATGGAGAGCATCGGTTTTCATGAGAGTCAGCACCTAAAACCAGCTCTGGACCAGGTTAGCCATGTAACATGAGTTACTATGGAAATTAACTGCTAAAAATCTTCCATCTTCCCCCCGCCCCATAAAAGAGTTTGCTCAAACTAAAGGTCTGTTCACAGCAAGCACGATAACTAGAATGATAATGATAATATATAGTTATAAAAATTGTCCTAAATATGAAATAATAGCAATAATGGCACAGAGAAACAATTAGCCAGCAAATGTTGTGTGAACGCAATTGGCCAGCGTCTCTGATCTGAGCTGCAGTCCATAACTTTTTTTGGTTAAAAATGATCCAAAATCAAATTTTGAGCAAGTACATAACCAGCCAGTGTTCAAAACTAACTCCTTACCTTAGCCCAATTCACAACGTTAAGCTTGTAATAATGTTTTATAATAAAATCGGTACTGGTGGGTTTCCGCAGGAAATTTGAGCATGCAGCCGTTCATCTTTGCGTCATTACGTCACTTCTGTTTACATAAAGAAGGAGTCACAGCTAGTAGGCTATATTGCATGTGAGGATTCTGCAGGAAGCGGATCATTCATAGCCTTTTCTCACAGCAGCTGGAATAATTAAATTTATCATTTTGATGGTGGATTGTATTCCAGAAAGATCCACATGACAGTCCTCAGTAACAACTGGAGATTCACCCGTAGTCAAAAGCAAAAGTCTTCAAACTGTGGAGTGGCTACAGAAATTGAAATCTACAGGTTAGACACACTAAATACACATAGTCACACAATGCTGATGTTGTTAACATTAACCATTTGAGAACAAAATATAACAATAATAATAATTTGCAGGGTTTGACGTACTCCAAGTTAAAGCTGGGTGCACATTGAGCGATTTATAATAGTCCTTTACGATTGTTGCTTGTCATACTGTATGAACATGATCCTCGTGTCACACTGTGGGATCTCAGCTGTCCTATACAGTGGTGCTCAGTATTATTGGCACCCTTGGTAAATATGATCAAAGATGACTGTAAAAATAAATCTGCATTGTTTATCCTTTTGATCTTTAATTCATAAACTTAGCAAAAATCTAACCTTTCATTGAAGAAAAAGAATTGAAAATGGGGGGAAGTCACATTATGAAATAAATGTTTATATCCAAAACATGTTGGCCACAATTATTGGCACCCTTTTATTCAATAGTTTTTGCAACCTCCTTTTGCCAAGAAAACAGTTCTGATTCGTCTTCTATAATGCCTGATGAGTTTGGAGAACGACTGACAAGAGTACGTCAGGTTTTGATTTTTTATCTGTTGATATTTGGTAGAATCCATGATACCATATATCTGAACAAGATGTCCAGGATCTCCAGCAGAAAAATAGGCCCACAACATTAAAGACCCAGCAGTATATTTAATCGTGGACATGGGGTACTTTTTATCCATGTGTGCACCAAACCCATCTGGTGGGTTTGTTGCCAAAAAGCTCTTTTTTTAGTTTCATCTGACAATAGAGGCCGGTCCCATTTAAAGTTCCAATCATGTCTGACAACTTAATATACTGGAGATTGTTTCTGGATGAGAGCAGAGGATTTTTCTTGAAAACCTCCTGAACAACTTGTGGGGATGTAGGTGCTGTTTGATATTTTTTTATCGCTTTCTGAGACTCAAGACTCAACTAATCTCTGCAATTCTCCAACTGTGATCCTTGGAGAGTCTTTGGCCACTCAAACTTTCCTCCTCACCATGCATTAGGACGATTTAGGCACATGTCCTCTTCCAGGCAGATTTGTAACATCTTTAGTTAATTGGAACTTCTTGCCCTGATAGTGGAAATGGGGATTTTCAATGCTTTAGCTATTTTCTTACAGCTACTTTCTATGTTGTGAAGCTAAAAAAATGCTACAAAAATGTAAATATGACTGGGAATATACTTCAGAGATATTTTACTCATAAAAAATTCTAGCGGTGCCAATAATTATGGCCAACATGTTTTGGAGAAAAACATTTATTTCATAATGTGATTTCCCCCCCACTTTCAATTCTTTTCCATCAATGAAAGGTTCGATTTTTACTCATTTTATGAATTAAAGATCAAAAGGATAAACAATGCAGATTTATTTTTACAGTCATTTTTGATCATATTTACCAAGGGTGCCAATAATTCTGAGCACCAACGTATGTCAGACTGTACGACAATCAAGAAGCATTAAAAACAGATGCGCGCTTGAAAACTTGTCCGGAGTTTTACATCATCAACCCACACACATTCGGTGACAAAGTGAGCTGCATTACACGCAGGACTGAAATGGTGGTTAGAAATCTCTGGCGTTAATTTTGATCACGGCTTATCTTGAAAAACAAAGACAATTTGATGTTTGTCGTAGGAGAAGTCACACCGCAGGACTATGCTCCAAATCTTCTGACACTGCCAGAATTTCGTCTGAAGTAAAATTTGATCACAACGGTCATTGATCGGCTGTTGGTGAACATGTCAAACTAGCGACCAGACTACAAATTTTTGCTTAGGATAATAGGAATCTTTCAGGATCCTCAAAATTTGTCTCAGACAACCAAATCATAGCCAAAATTGCACAGTGTGCACCTGCCTTAAGCAATTCTTAGATTTGATCACCATTGGCAGCCCGATTTATTGTAATACTTTTTTTATCAGTTGGTCAGAACAAAAATGGCAGACATATTACTTGTTCAGATGACATTTTCAGGTGAAAATTCTTATTTTGGTCATCCTTCCAAGTGACAGCAAACATTAGATACATCTATGCTGAGGAGCCATGCTGATGCACAACCCACGTAAAAATGATAATTTCTCAAATAACTGCAAATGCAGGCTTCAAACAGAGATGGCGACAAAAAGGCAAAACTTATGGACTGCAGCTTTAACAACACAGAGCCACTTCTTGCGACATCAGCCCATTTCGCTGCAACGTCTCTCAATTTATGTGAGAAACAGACCCAAATTTCACAGAATTGTTTTGCGAACGTAGTCACGTCAAGTTTGAAGCATCCTTATTAGCATTAAACACCACTGGTGTTTCTCCTGACCAAACATTATTAACATCAACCCTGCCATGTTTCATTTGAGAGAGAAGGCACGACTTTGGAAGAATTTCGATAGTTCCATACACAAAGCTATCAAAAGGGTTCAAGACTTGAATAACAGCACATGAGTGGACTTTTGCTTGGACGATATGGTGCTTTTATAGTGCTTTTTAGACATTTTAGACATCTGCTTGTCTGTTTTTATGTTATGTCTTTTATGTGTTTGACATTGTACTCTGAGCTTCTTGCACATCTTTTCCAATGTGGTTTTATACTGCAAATGGCTAATAAAGTGAACTCTGAACTCTGAACATTTTTGAGCTTGAAAGCTCCCAATTCACTTTTGTTATTTGGAAAAAGAGTGGTCAAGATATTGCTCAAAATTGACATTTTGTATTGCATGTAAAAAAAGGAAAAATAACTTTTTTAGGTAGACTAAATACCCTTCATCCTCTACAGTGCATACTTCATCTTTAATGGTTTAGTGTAAAATAACGTCCTATGGAGTGTATTTTTAAGGGTATGTTACATGACAATGATGTAGTAAAATGGAAAGATTTTTCCTTTGCATTTTTCGCATACTGACGACACCAGTGTCAAAGTGACCCCCATTCACACAGATCTGTGAAAAACAACTAAAAACGCACGCGGCCCTTTCCTGATCCCGTCCCCCCTCTCTCTTCCACTTCGCTTCCTGTCTGAATACTGTCCTATCGCAAAAACGCCAAAAAATAAATCATCAAACAAACAAACAAACAAACAAACAAAAATGCTGTATTATTCATGCCAGGCCAGTAGTTGGCGATGTCACTTTGTAGAGAAACACTATGCACCTATAGTATCATTTTCCAAAACTTGCACTTTTTCAGGCCCCCAAAACACTGTTGTCATGTAAATGAATGGCCAAAATGCAAAAAAGTTTTAGTTGAAAACGGTGTCGTGTAAATAGCTCCTAAGATAGGAGTTTAAGATCTATTTATGGAGTCATAACCATTTAAATACGACTTCTTCAATTTAAACTGCCATGACAAGATCTCATTTTGAAACCTGGAGTGTCTGTTTGCATTCATAATTTTTTATCAAAAAATACACAATTTTGATCATAAATAGTAATAGTAAAACTAATTGCTATAGCATGGCTATTTCCAGTTCATTTAAAATAATTCAGTCCATCATTTGCTTGACCTTGAAAGCATAAGAATTTCTGTTGTTTACTACTTTGTATTAGAATGTGTTGCATTTCTATTGTGGAGAAAATGCTTGCAGTGTCACAGCATCACTCTGGAGCTAAGCCTGACTGCCTGAGTGGGTTTTTTTTTTTGTCTGACCCAGTTTCTGTGCTTGAGCTGCTGCCACTGCTGCTGGGGGAGGTCCTTTCACATCCTGCTCATGCTGAACAGGCCGAGCCATCCCCAGAGTAGGCCTACCTCTCCACCATACACATATCACCCCATTAAGAGGTGTCATTTTAGAGATATAGCAGTTTAAGCAATATTCCAACAATTTGTTGCTTGAGGGAGACACCTCAAGTATGTATTGTTAATGGTGAGATACAAATATGCAAGTAACAGAAACTAGCTGCTGGTGCAGTTTAAATAGAACACCATAAAACGTTATTAACAGCCATATAAATTAGTGATAGCACAATATAATATATATTTTTTTCTGTGACTTGTCTAGAGCACGGAATGCTATATCCTGTGATTCAGTCCATATCTGTGTGATGTGTTGGGCTGCAGAGAAATGGATTGAGACCAATTCCACTGTGCTTCACAAAATCTGGCATGGAATTGCTGCTATCTAGAATAGGGTATAGCTGATTGTTGAATTAATGTTGATGTCTGTGTCAGAAATCTTTCAAGCAGTATACGATGTAGAAGGGCAGCAATGAATGTCAGAATCCAATGTCTATGTAAAATATTTGTTTTTTGATGGCAATGTGTACCCTTACTTTGTAACCCTATAATATCCTTCATTCCTGCATATAGATCAGTGGTTGGTATAGAAAGAATAATAATGTTGAAAGAAGACAATTAAGTCATAAATGTCAGTTTTTTTTTATTTTATGCCTCTTTTATAGTTTTATTAAGCATTTCAGTCAAGTGTTTATCTCTAACACTTACTTGTATTTGTTTTAGGGGGTGTTTACACTACACCATTTTCAACTTAAAACAGAAATTTTTATGTGTTTTGGTCGTTCATTTACATAAATAGCATTTTGAGGGCCTTTTGAAAACCTTTTTTTTTAAATGCGTGTAAACTACAGAAATGCAATTTTTTGAAAACGGTGACGTTATGCGCATACTTATTATAGTGGTTCTTTACAAAGTGACATCGCCAACTACTGGCTTGGCATCATAATACAGTGTTTTTAGTCGTTTTCATGGACCTGTGTGAACGGGGATTGTTTTGACAGCTTTGTCGTCTATATGTCAAACTTTTCAAAAATGAAAAAAGTTTTTTAGTACATAGTTGTCATGTAAATGTACCCCTAGATCAGGGATGGGCAAAGTAATGCTGAAGACACTGATTAGCTGGTTCAGTTATGTTTGATTAGGGTTCGACCAAAACTCTGCAGGAAATTGGCTCTCCAGGACCATGTTTGTCCACCCCTCTTCTAGATCATAAGGCAAGAATGAAGTTCCTGCAAATGTGTTCCTATAGCTCAGCAGCGCTGGCAACCCCAAAACAGTGAGTTCAAATCCTTGTATGCAGTGCTTAATTTGAGCTGGATTCTGCTCTGGAAAATGTCTGATTTTTAATTATATACATTCCAGCATTTGTTTTTAAACTATCCAACATTAACAAGTGCCTGGCATGGTGACAGTGGCTTCATCCGATAACTTTGGCAGCTGACTTGTTAGCAAGGCAAAGACTTTGCAGGCAGCATTTGCGCACAAAGGTACCTCATGAAACTCATTTCGAACTGACTTCTGAGGCAGTGCAACGGTTTAATGATCTACAGCAAAATAGCGCAAGATTTGTTGAAAAAAGTGAATATTTAAGTATTACAATTTCTCGCCTTAAATGAAATCGAAAGTGGAAAACAATGATCTAAAAGGTATTTACACACAAACTGACCACCAACCACGACTTTCGGATGCCATCTTTATGTTTTAGCTCAACTGTCACAGAATGGAAAGCACAGGATTGTGGGATATCAAAGGAAGCGAAGGATACATCTATGCTGCCTTCAAAAATTGATCAGATGAAGGCATCTCATGAGACAGGAAGTAAAGCCGACTTTGGATTTGGACATGCCTTGATGCCTTCCTACCTTGGAATGTGTCCTCCGAAGGCAGCATTTTTCAGTTTTCAGATGCAGCCAGTGTGCGTGTGAGAGACAGAGCGAGCACAGGTTTATGCAGATGTATTTGGAGGTTATGTTTTGCTATTGGCCCTCAGCATACAGCATTTTTGACCAATCAGCTTCCTTAAGTTAATCACTCTCAGACCTTTATCACACTTCCTATTTCCGGTAAGCAAAGCAGTGTATCGCTATTTCCGGTCCCATCGCAATGCAATCAAAACTAATGACTGAATTCTCTCACCGGTGTTACTGCAGCGATCCTGCGGCTGTAATTCTAAACAATGACACCCTTACCTCAGTTTTCACGATTTCCCGACACAACAAGAATAGAGAAAAGCATGGGTGAGACTGATACGGCGGGATGAAGATCATTCTTTTAAAATAATACACGGCGTGTGATGCGTTAAGTAGCTAATCTTAATCAGAAATGTGTTGATAGTGCGACTGCTTTATGAACAACATTATGAATTTTGAAAAATGTTGTGAATTGCATATGTAACGGAGGTCAGCTAGTAGTTGATGTGCAAGTAAACCTCACTAAAAACGAGATGCTCTAGCCACTGACGCTATAGGTTGCAGCCTCCTTGTTAAAGCATCCGATTCCCACGCAGGAGACCCAGGTTTGAGGCCCGCGCAGAGCGGGGCGAGTAGGACCTGGGTGAGGGGGTACACATACAGTGAAATGATTTTCAATGAAAAATGACGCAGAATGATAACTAAGATATTTCAAATAAATAAATATGCTCATTCTGATCTCATTCGTCAAGTCTCTCACACACTGCAGCGTTGCCATTACTAGTTTAGACGAGCACTGACACCATGTGGTAAAATAATCACGTATGTTTACGGGCCACGGCTTTCTCAGATAATTTCTGTACACAGCAATCATCAAAATATCCCTTCTGTCTCTGAAAATGTCCGGATTTTGAAATAATCCCCCGGATGTTTATTTAAAGAGGCGTTTATTTAACTAGTTGTTAATATCACATTGAAATATACATAACCGGAAAAATCGATGCACAGCTTCGATGAGCACTTTCGATAATCAATTCTGCTGGGATAAGGTCTATTGGTTGGTGCTTACTGATACTGATTATTGTCTTGCTCGCAGTAAAGTGTAAAGTTTGGAGAGAGTGCATACCTGACGAATTATTCTAATAAAGTAATAAGTTAATAACTTAATATTGCTAAAATGTCAAAGACAGCATATTTTCATTTTCCATACCCATATTTGGTCGTAACGTAACTATATTCATGTAGTTTCGCCTTTTAATTGTTTTTTGTTTGTTTGTTTTTTTGATCCAGCACTTATTCATTTACAAATTAAGAATCTGTGCAGCATTAAACTTTTATGACATAAATGTAGCATATATTTTAAAATGACATAATTGTACTTATTTAATTTCATATTTGCAGGAAAAAAAATATGTTTCTATATTCATAATTTGATATTTACAACATGAATTCCCCAATATTATTTCTATAATGTTGTTGTATGATGCCTCTGCAGTAAAATAGCATGCACCTTTTGTGGAATATAAGGTATGTCAGATCTTCTGTGCCACCTTTGCATTGTAGCAGATGCATAGGATTACTGGCTACAGTTTAATCTATTAAGTTAACCTATTAACTAATAAAAGAAGGATGGAATAAAACCCTATTTCTAAACCAAAATTTCTAAATCATCCAGTCCGTGTTTTCCAGCAGACTCAGCGCAGAGCAGTGGAGAACTGGAGGAGATGCTTGATAATGCCATGCTGGAGCAAGGGGGCTCCGGCAGGGGTCTTATGCACATTTGTGCACGTTCACATTTGCCTCTGTGGGAATTGGAACTTTGGTATAACAAATAAACTTTTAAATAAGTTAAAGTATATTCCTGTCTCTGGTCACTAAACATCACCAGTTAAAAACACACTGTCGTCATATTCCTTTCTTTTTAACGCCTCAGTAGCCTAATTGTTTTCGCAGCTCGTGCCAACTGCCCAGCGCACAGCCGTCCACTGACATGACAGGACAGGGGTGGCAAGAGCTTCATCCACGAATCGCAAGCCCAAATCTAACGGTGTGAATGAGGAGGAATCGGTGTGATGTGTGGCAGTGGATGGGTACAGCGCTACCTCAATGAATAATGTAGATGGGCATCACCATGCGTCTATAGTCTCTACGAAAACACGGACGCTGGAAATCAACCTACAACATTTTCTGCTCATTTAACCGCGACTTTGAGCATGGAAACGGGTCTGGTTGCGAATCATCAAGTGAAAAATGTTGGAAGCGGAGATCCCCCTCCTTCGCCTCATCATCGCACACCTCCACAGCAACAGTCGCAAGCATTCCATCAGCAGCCACAGCACCAGCAGCGAGCCGTCCACAACAACAACAACAACAACAGCAGCAGCATCAAACCGACTCCCGTGCGCGGAGATTTGGGGAATCGACAGGATGGAGGGAAAGAAAACGCTCTGGAGACGCAGGTCGATCGCCATCCGCGTTTGCTGAATACAAGTGACGAGGAGGATCGCTCGTCCAAAACCGGGGGGGATCGGATGGGCAGCAGGTACGAGCACTCCAACTTTGGACCAACGAGCAACAATAACAACAACAACAGCGGCGGCGGCAACGCGTCCCAAAGCGGGAACAGCTCAGTTTCTGAGTTTAATCATTATTACGGGAATGGAAGAGGAGGGCCTTGCTTTGATCAACATGGCGGACAACAAAGCCCTAGGACGGCTTTAATGCATCAGGCACAGAGCAACATGGATCAAGTGCAAAACTCCCACGAAGGGTACCATAATAATCCATACAACCACTATCCCAACTACCGGCCGGGGTACGGTGGCGCTGGATACGGTATGATGAGCCCATCGCGGCAGGGGAACATGATGGGCCCAGGTACCAATTCGCCCACTGCTGCTGCTGCTAGTCATGGCAAGGCTGCTATGGCCTCAACTACCCCAGCTCCCGGTGCCAATGTTGGGGGCTTTCAGAGGTTTCCCGGACAAAACCAACAGCACCCTTCTGGAGCTACACCCACGCTAAACCAGCTTCTGACATCTCCGAGTCCGATGATGCGGGGATATGGCAGCGGTTATCAAGATTACAGTAACCCGCCGCCGCAGCAGCAACAGTCCGGCATGGGTCTGGGCAAAGACATGAGCTCCCCGTACAGCCCCGCTGCCAGCCACAGCTGGGGAGCACAACAAAGAAACCACCCAGCCATGAGCCCTGGGAATAACGGGAACAGCAGAGCTCAGGTGAACGTTTTAGCGTTTTTATGTATGTGTGTGTCAAGTTTTGCATCAGGTCTAGCCGTGGCCTGATGCTACCCACAATATTAGCTTACAGTGTTCTGCTTTTCTATTTATTGAATGCGCTCGGTCTATATGAATGGTGAAATAGCATGAAGGGTTCGCGTTCTTCTATTGTAGTCAAGATTATTCCGGGGTTTGGGTTTGTATGTGGATTGACAGGCAACAGAACATGTCAAGTTCTGTCCAAGGTGACTGTGCTAACGGTGTTAGCATGAGTTAGCCTGCGCTGAGACTTTATTTGTGCTACAAGAGATTGTAGTAGACACTGCGATCAGATATGCTGGGCTGCTTGTATTCGTATACACCGTATAATATTACAGAAGCATTACTGAGAAATGAATGTCATGGTATTGAATAAATTATCGGCCATGGTTTCGATAAAGAGCTCGTTCGGTGCCATTCAAATGATGGAACATTCTAGCATTGCGCCGCTGCTAAATAAAAATTCGCTGCTAGCGCGTTTTCTTCAAGTGAAATAAAGCTATTGTGCGATTTAATTATTCTCCCCGAATACAATTTCGTTTTCGTTTTCAACGTATGGTTACCATTAAGCACTGTCTGTCTGAAACGAAGGGCTAGACGGTGTTTTCCGTGCACAGCGCTACTGATTAGCATTGTTAGCTGGTGTTAGCGCCATTGCGCCCGTCTGTCTTCACATCATTATGCAGGAGTTATGTTTTCATATTCACCTCACATTCACTAGTTAATTTTTTTTTTTTCAAATATTATCTGTACTGGTTTTCTTAAACGCAAACCATTTAAGTGTAAAGATATTATACGGTAGGATAGTGACTAAAGCTGTATCTCAACCTAGGCAGCTCTTTAGGTTTTGAGACTATACCGTCTAAGTATTTGTCTAGGTTGGTGGCTCACTAGGTTTTGGCATTATAATACCCAAAATGCTGTCTATCTAGGCTGCTTAATTAGGTTTTGAGGCCGTGATACTCGAAATTGCTTTATAAGTAGGAAGCTCACTACGTTTTGAGAATATGTAATGTTCGAAAATCCTGTCTTGGTTGGCAGCTCACTGAGTTTTGAGACTATAATGTTAAAAAATACTGTCTAGGTAGGCAACTAACTTGGTTTTGAGAGACAGCCTTGGATTTCACAGTCCAGCTGGCCGAGTTACAGTTTTTCAAGTTCAATTTTAGTGATAAATTGACTTTGCTGCTTAATATGTTTAATGGAGGTCTAAAGGGAACGCTGATGAATCCATTGGAATAGTTTAGCATATATTAATATTCACCCTGCTAAATGCTGTAGGTTTTGTCTTTGTTAAACAAGAAATGCTGGTAATGTTTTGTTTTGTGTAAATGTAATAATTTAATCTGTTTATTTTTTTGGCTAGCTGTTTATAACCAATAAGTGAAGTGTATTGTTTCTTTTGAGTTATCTGTATTTGTAGACAAAAGACAGTGGTCAAACACTCAAGTTCTTCTTTTTCCTCATATAGTTTATCATAAGCAAGCGGCAAAAGCTGCCTGCTTTCAGTTCTCTAGTTCTGCATCTTATGCGATCTGATGCTTTTTGGCCGCGGGCCCCTCTCTGTATGGATGAGCAGTCCTGACCTTCACACATGCAGATTAGCCATGCTTTCATAGTGGCACATGAAGAACATTTGTGCTGGATTGCCCAGGGTAATCCCAAGGCCTTCCCAGGCAACATGATTGGAAGAGATGCCAAGACACATGATAGCACTCACGCCTTCCATTCATTCGTGACCAATTTTGTACAACATCCTGAGAGCATTTTGGATCTACTTTGGAAAATTATACACTTTGAATAAAGGTTAATGAAATATGTTAATAACCAGTGTTGGGGAGTAGCTAGCTACAAGTAGCGACGCTACTAACTTAACTAGATTTTTAGCTTGACAGTAGCTCAGCTAGTTGCTTTTAAAAATGTGTAGCTTTTTCAGTAGCTAACTATTTTTCCAGCAAGTAGTGGTGTAGCGTGACCAAAAGCTACATTCCGTTTTGCGTTTTGACAAACATGCAATCTATTAAAGTAGTGGAGTGTCCTCGTCTTACTATATCGCAAACTAAAATTGTGCATTACCACCATCTGTTTTTATATAACGCCTCTTGCAGCTTTACGGTGCACTGAGAAGAGATCGTCTGATGATTATGTAAAGGACGGGTGGGTTAATATTTCACATGAATCGACTAGTAAAGGTTATACTTGTATGTAATCAATGCAAACCAAAATGCTGTTTGTGTCGAAGACTTCAAGCATAAAGTTAAAGACACACATACAGGTGGGTAAAAGCCATTTTAAATGGAGTAATTTTT
This sequence comes from Chanodichthys erythropterus, assembly GCF_024489055.1. NCBI lineage: Eukaryota > Metazoa > Chordata > Actinopteri > Cypriniformes > Xenocyprididae > Chanodichthys > Chanodichthys erythropterus. Next base: position 25,372,338 of record NC_090224.1, on the reverse strand, counting down.
ATATCAAATATCTATTTCCCTTTATATTACAATGATTAATCATTATCACTAAAATCGAACTTGAAACACTGTGACTTTGATTAATGATTAATTACATAGAATAATCTGTCCCGCCAAAATTTTATAATGAACCTAAAAGATCACAAACATAGTGTTTATTTTTTTTGCACCATTGCTTTGGCAAAGCATCTGTCAATCGAACAGAAAGCAAATTTACGATATAGCTTATAGCTGCACTTATCACGCAGCAAAGGTTAAGATTTATTTAAACAAGGAATATAGATTAGTTTGTTGTGGCGGGTTTTAGAGTGAAGCGCACTGTGTTCACGCAAGCAGCTCATGATTTGTTTCTCAGAGCGGCTCCATACACAGTAAACACTGCAAGCTCCACCACTGCATGTGCTGTGAGTTTAACGTACATTTTTGACTACTCATGTGTATCTTATTTAAGTTGCATGAATGCTCACAAATCACAATTGTATTGCATTACATTGTTTTACACCCCAAATCTTTTACTGAAAACATTCTTCCTTAACAATTATTCAGTTATTTGTAATAATCAATTTCATTGTAAAAAAGGAAAAGAAAAGTAGATTCAATGTAGCTGGCTACATTTTTTTGATAGTAACTTGTAGTGTATATAACTACTTTCTCAGAAGGGTATAGTTTGACTGTCGATGTGTCCAAAATTGCGTACTGTCTGAGTAGGTACTACACAACAGTTAAAGTATGTTTTATAGTATAAATATAGGTAGTATGAATGAAATTTGGATGTACTCCATCTGCCATATTGTTACTATCACATGACCTACAGTGTTAGCTGCATCACTTTAATTTAATTCATAAATCTCCTCCCATGTCCATCGAATGCGCACTTCAGAATCTCGGTAGAAGTAGTAGGTCATCCGGGGACTTTTCACCTACTGTGTATAAGAACATACTACATTGGCGTACTGTTTTTTGCATACTATATAGTAAGGTAGTATTTGTTTTCGGATGCAGTGTGTATCTTAACAACTTCAACCTATGAGTAATTTTTAGCTTGTCAAACTACAGTTTCAGACTTGCTTCTCCAACACTGTTATATACATGTTATTAATAATGTTAAATATGCCAGTTTGCCTACAATTCTGAGAATAAAAATGCTCACCGTGCTACCTGCATCACATAAACTCTACCAATTTAGCAATGTGTATATTTTTTTTCTCTTACTGAATTAAATTGTTACATGATATTTAAAGGAATTTTACTGAAATTGTTATAATCTCCCTTACAATGCTATTTTATAAAATGGTTTGTTCCTTTTTTCTTGCTAATTGGTGAATTTGTTGCATTTTTGCTAAATTAATATAAGATAATATGAAAGCATTATTATAATAATATTAAGTATGTTGCACCACAAATTTTTATTCCCACATAAGCTAAATATTTACAGAAGCCTTCGATCAGGAATAATGGTTTGACTAAAATGGCATACTGGTTGAATTACATCAATGAGTTTGTGTTTTGTGTGACAGATTTCAATTCTTTAGACATACATGAGGATGATGTTGACATTTATACTCATTTACATATTCAGAGAAAGGGCATTATGAGAATAACTTCAGTTGTTAATGGCTTCAGCATGAAGCCCATTTAAGCGGTGAACTTTCTCCAGGCCTCCAAGTGTGCGTTGGTCTGCCACTGGCTCCATGCAAAATGTAATTAGTGACAGAAATTCACCAATACACTGTATGTTGATTGTATGAGAGGTTTCACAAGCCCTGTGTCTTTACATTAACTACCGGTTGTTCCTGGTTTCAACACAAAAAAATAAAATTTCCATTTCAAATACTATTTGTATTTTGGCTATTTACTGCCCCAGATTCATTTACTTACTGTTCGTTCATTTTTATCGTTTACACGACTGTTAAAACCTTTAGTGTGATAGCAGCAACTATTTTAAATAGAAATATTTAGTACATTATTAATGTATTTACTGTTACTTTTGATCAATTTAATGTGTCCTTGCTGAATCAAAGTAAAAAAGGATACTTAAATGGTAGTTTACATATCTAAATTATTACATTTCATGATCATTTATTTACAGTATTTCCCATTCTTGTGTATTTATACTAGGGCTGTAACGATATGCGATATGAAATCGAAATTGCGATACGCAGGTCCACGAACCTGTATCGCGATGTGAGAAGGAAGAATCGCGACACACCCCTTCCAACTCCCAGAGTTATCCTTCCTGTCCAGATCCAATGCTACCACATTTTTAAATTACTATAAGTATTAGGGGTGTAACGATTTATCGTAGATGGTGTGTCTCAATCAGATCTCTAGTTCAGTAAGTGTTTCGGGCACACATTGAATCTTGCAAGCAGGTTTAAACGTTTCTCATGTCAGTCTCTTGCATGGTCGCGTGAGAAAAGTCGTGGCTTTCTTTCACCGCAGTGCACAGCAACAGCTGTGCTCACAGAAAAGCAAAAGACGCTTGCGATGCTTTGCTTTAAGTTCTGTGGCGCCGTTCACATATTGCGTCTTTTCCGCATGCAAGTCAGTTATTATTTTCAAATGTAGCCGCGCGGCAGGCGCGCTCATAATGGGATCAACGCGGTCGCGACGCGCATGCAATTCTCATCTTCTCAGAATGCCGCAAGCGCACCGCAGGTCGTGTGACAAGAATCAACCGATCAGTTATGGCCTTTCCGTAACAAAACATCAAAAGCTCAGCCGAACAGCTGATCATAGCTGTACATGGTGGTTTTTATATCTTATCTCCATCAATATATCTCGTAGTAAAACTAATGCAAGGGCTAGAAATCATTTATCCTTTGCAGAAACATCCTGATCCTCTTGGAGAGCCCAGTTCAAGGTTGCATAGCAACGACCGAAGCCACGGGAGCGCAAGCGCTTTGGAAAGGAGAAGAAGCGGTGCGGCCGCGCCTTCCACGCGTTTTTAGACGCGATATGTGAACGGCCCCTATTCATAATTCTAAGTTCATGTTAAATTAAAAAAAAAAAATTTAGTGACAGACAGCCCTATTCAACTGTTAATTTGAATACAGAAGGTTTTTATTAAAATTTTATATTTATTTATTTTATTGAAATGTGATCTTGTGTGTACAAGGACAATTTTTTTAATAAATCTTGTTTGAATTTCAGTTTCATTTTGTTCAAAATATCGTGATATGTATCGTATCGTGAACTCCGTATCGAGATACGTATCGTATCGTGACCTGAGCGTATCGTTACACCCCTTATACTGAGTGAAAATTCTAGACACTAAATAAAGTACTAAATCTAAAAAAAATGTCTGTTAAGAATAAATGTTGCAGGCAAATGTTTTCAGTTATCATTTTTACAAAATACTGAAATCTTATGTTAGCAGTTTGTTTACAACTACAATTTTTGTGTTGAGAATAAATAGTGCAGCCAATGTTTTGAAGTAGTTGCAAACTAAGTAGTAGATTTAAAGCCGCAAGTGCAAGTCTTATGTTCCAATTAATGTGAGGCTTTATGGAGAGTGCAACCCTGCCATGCTCACCCACCTATGCAATGTACATGTCAGTGACTAGGTCTAAATCTATTGGAAATTATGTATTTTAGTTCTTAATATTTTTATGTAGTAACCATTTTATAAAGTAAAAAAGCACTCTGGGCTCTACTGTTTTGTTCACATTATGCCAACAAAGTAATTTAGCTGTGACTATTTTATTTATTTATTTATTTTTTTACAGTATAGCATGACCGTGTGTACTTAATTGCTGATTTAATGATTGACTTGATTGTAGTGCATCAGCGAAGTGCGTTAGGAGTAAATTGGAGATGAAAATGGCTTATGGTTATAAAACAGTAGGCTTGTCATTGATGGCTTAAACTGCATCTTGAGTAAGAATGACCTGGAAACTTTCAGCAATGTTCCACTACAAAGATTCTTTAGGCATGGCCTAATGGTGCACAAGGCCTAATGGTACACAAACTCCTTTTGCTCTAAACTAGAGCAACTCTAATTTGACAATATAGTTGTCTAGTCAGAGAAAATGTGTGTGTGTGTGTGTGTGAGTGTGACAGCAAAGCACTCTGGCATGACTGCTGACGCTCAAAATGTTCATTTATAGTGGCCTCCCAGGCTTTCTCAAATTGGTCACATTTTCTGTAAGTGCTGCTTCAATTGGCCTGAATTTGGCAGTGACATGAGAAGATTAGCTTGGATGGCTCTCAGTCTTTCTGGCAAAGATGAGACACTTGAGAGAAAACCTGACCCCCCCCCCCCCATATCAGTGGATGGCACGTTGCCCTGAATCTCTCCATTTACTGAACTGCTCAACCTTATGATTGCTATTTGTATTCCAGTCTGCTCAGGCATAATAGTCATATAAATGTGTGACAAAGACTGTCATATGTTGGAAATCACTATTGCTGTTCTTCATGCTAAAGTGTTGACACCCTTCTCAACAGGTGGCACCAATGGACCCTATGGCCATGAAGCGGTCACAGATGTACGGGATGGGCAACAGTCCCTACTCTCAGCCGGGCGGAACTTATCCAGGACAGCCATACGGATCACCTACTTCTCACCGATACCCAATGGGAATGCAGGGACGTGGCCAAGTCAGCATGGGAGGGATGCAGTACCCTCAGCAACAGGTAGAATGAATGATTTTCAGTGTTGCAGGAAAATGTTAAGTCCTTTTCAAATGCAACTGTTACATGCAGCTTTGACTTCCACAGATGCCATAATGGAAAGTCTGTTTTATATGGTTGACAGTTAGCAGAAAATCGCAAGTTTTGGTTTTTGAAGCCGTATCACCCTCATAATGTCATGTGCTTGGCGTTTCAGTCCATAGAGCTGAATGCATTTGGAAATGTTGACACGCATTATGTGAAAGGGTCTTTGTTATTATTTTTAAAATGCACAATAAATCACTTATAACCAGGCCTGTTCAGAATTCTTCAAAATGTCCTACAGGTTTCACAATTTAAATGTGTCCCTTGAATGTTTGTGTATAATAGACCCAATGAAATGGCTTGACGGCACAGTTTTCAGTCCTGTGTTGAAAGATTTTCAATGGAAACAGGAAGTTGTGGGATGACATTTTGAAGGGCCTAGCCTAGAGATGCACCGGTCGACCGGCTATCGATCGGAACCGGCTGGTTTTTGCTCCAAACACACTATCGTCTGTCTGCTGTCAGAGAGCGAATTTACATTTCCATTCAGTCCTTGTGCTGTTTGTTTTGTGCAGGTGTTGTTTGGGTAGCATAGTTTCACAAAGCTGAAGTCAGACCATTCTGTTTTTCTTTAAATCTAGAAATTATACAATATAATTTAAATAAAAAAAAATGTGTGTAGCATCTTTGTCTGGATTGTGATTAAAATGCAGTCGTTGCCTCTAATTTCAAATAGCTACAGATGTTTTTTTTTTTTTTTTTTTAAGGCCAGTAATAGAGCAAATAAACAATAAATAAATTTGCTTAAAGACAAAAATGGCGACCGGTATTGGAATCAGCCCATTTGCTTGTAAAAAAACGGCAATTGGAATCGGTCATGAAAAATCATGATTGGTGCACCCCCAACCTTGCCCCTTTTTTTTGCCCCCCCCCCTTTTATGAAATAGCCAAAAGGTTTTAGTTTTCATCAAAGTCTTGTACTACGATTATTTGCTATTACCAATAATAGTGGGAGGGATATAATATGGGAGAGTGCAACAGCCAGGATCTGGAAGTAAAAATTAATTACAATTAATTTTATCAATAGGGGAAATGATTTTCCATGTTAATTTAACAGACCTACTTTCAATCTAAAAAAGAATTTGTTGCATTTGAAGTTTGCCTTAATTGTTTTGAGTTATGACAGCTTAAAATTAAATTATGTTCAACCAACAAACAATATCAGTTAGAGGAACTTGATTGATTTGTAACATAAACCCAATTTTTAAGTTGATTACTCAAAAAATTAAGTCACTCCAACTACTTGAGTTATAGACCTGGGACCTATTAGACTTATGTTACACTTAAGGTACAGAACAGCTAGTACAGAACATGCTAAATGTAACTTATTTAGCATTTACATTTAATGAACAAGTAAGATATTACATTTCACTGGCATTAGCACAGTCATCGCTTATAGAGTTGATGCAGTGTTTACCTTTATGTATCTACTCTTCAGCATAATGGTAACCACAAAAACTTTACAAAAACTTTACATTACAGAAACTCTTTTAAATGTCAAGCATAACAGCATTAAACACTAACAGGTCTTTCCCTTACCTAAAAAACAAATGCTGGGAACCTCAAATCCACTATACCCAATTTCCAAAGTTATCAAGAAAATGTAATTAAGTTACTACAACTTATTATTATTTTTTTTAAAATTCACTTAAAGCACAAATTTGAGTTTGTTACACCCAATATTAAGTTAATGTAATGATCAACATTATGTCAACAGAACTAAAAAAAAATATGTTTGCAACTTAAAAGGTTTAATTAAATCAAATTTAGAATTTTTAGAATTTAGAATTTAGAACTGAGTTATCAATTTTCATGTTTTTAGATCATGAGGTCTTTAAATGTAATCTGTATGCTTTCTCAGATCCTAGCTCCATTTAACACATTAACTTTATATGCCTTTTATAGAATTCAACACATTTCCTCACAATCGGCACAAAAGTTGTAAAAAAAAAAAAAAAAAAGTGCTTGGGCCTAGTTATGTTGCTTGTCTGATGGCAGTGCTTAATTTTTTATCATACAGAATGTTTTTGCCCACCCCAGCTGGCTGCCACATGGGGGACTATCCTTCTACAATATCTACTTTCTATGCACAGTTACCTTCAACTACCAGAATTAGCAACACTGACTCATAGCTCTCAAACAGAGATGGCAACGGTGCTCTTCATGCTGTTGAGTCCACAGGAAACTGAAATGTCCCACAGGCCGACGGTCTGAATAGTGACAGCCCGAGGGGAAACACAGAGTGTGGTGCAGAAGGAATGACTCTGTTGTGCCTGTCAGCATGGAGCGACAGTACTCCCAGTGTACCAGAAATGTTGACAGTCTAATGCGCCGCGTGTCTGTCAGAAGAGCTTGGCAGGCAGTCTGGTTGGGCTGGGCCGCCCTATTCTGGGTACAGACTGCCCTACTAAATTTAGACTCAAAAGCTGGACTGTGTTAAGTTCAGCACCATTGCCTCTTAAATGACTGAAATTAAACCAGTAGTATTGTAACCAAACATGTTTCATTTTCTACTACATTACTTTGAATTATGTCTCATGTTGTCTTTATTGTATAACTCTAACCTAATCTTTCCTTTTGTTTAATTTTTGCCAAAATGTGTAGGCTTAGGCCAGAAACATACTTTACATAAATGCAGATGTGAATGCTTGGCCAGCTGCTGAATCTGTAAAGCCATGGTAAAAGAAATTATTGTTAAAGGTGTGAGATTAAAATCTGAATCTAATGTAATAAGACAAAAGGGCTGAGAACCTTGAAGTAGACAACACATCTTTTGTTGCTTTGTCTACAGTGACTGTGCTCATAAACAGATACATTCGCCTCCAGTGTAGCCCTCTTCTTAAACAAACGACTCTTTAGATTCTTTTAATAATTTAGTCAAAATGATCATTCAATAATCATTCTAAAGGTGTACATTTATTGTTTTTTGTTATTTATTTATTTATTTTTCACAGGCGAAATCCAGTCATCTCAGTAGATTCTATGTGATGTGGAATTTTGTGTGAGGGTAAAAGATTTCCTCACATGTACATTTGGTCACGTGGATTTGGGTGCGTGGTTAAAAAGTTACTTCTTTATGAGCTGTGCTTCATACATTTCTACATTATTGACAGTAGACAATGTCTGCAAATTTTTGCTAATGTACCACACTCTAAAAAAATCATTAATTGAATCTGTCAGAATGGTAAGTGAATAAATATCTGATTCACTTTACCACAATTATAACTCATATCTGCCTCGCTGGTGAGCGATTGTAGCTCTGCCTAATTTTGTTTGGAATCATTGTTATCATATATAACATTATGTATTAAATCTGACATTTCTAGCTTTTTAATCGAAACCACTATTGCTAACACAGCTTCCTTAGCATTACGCTAACCTGTGTTAACTAGTCAATATTACTGACCTATTGTCTTTAGCAATGTAGCAATTCCAGGCCTAGTTATAACAGTTACACATGCACAGAGTTTTTTTTTTTTTTTTTTTTTCAGTATTTATATTAATTTTAAATGAAAAATATATATTTATACTATTATTCAGGTATGTTGACAGATTAACTACTGCACTAGCTAAGCAACTGCCATAGAGATGAATGGTAATGCTAACAGATAGACTTCTCCAGCTATTGTATACCTCCTTGTTTTGACACAATTTGGGAAAACAGTGACGCGTGAAATCGAGTGTTTGGGTTCACATACTTGAGCATCTTTTGGACCTTAGAAACACAAACTGCTATTTCAGCTCTCAGCCACTTTCTTTTCATTACCTACAGATCCATTACACTGATCTTTGGTCAGCTATACTGACACAAGATCAGCAGGACAGCAGTCGTGTGCAGTTTCCTCCTGTGATTGCCCCTGGGTATGGACGTGACCTTTTTAGAACGAAAGATCAGAATCAGCAATCTCCTCCTGGCACGGAGGAATGTAGGAGAGGCACTAATCAAGAAAGACATCACCGAATGCAGCCAGCACATAATGAGATCATTACAGGAGAGAGTTTTGGGGTAATCTCTAACCGAGGGGTGCGCAGTGCATTTGTGCAGCTGTTAGTTGTCGGCGTTCTCGACCAAGAGGGACCCTATAAAGACTTTTATCTACCTGGA